>NW_024540406.1:0-121023 GCF_016647625.1 Suillus subalutaceus
GACCTCCGAGTCTTCATAAGGTTCGTCATCCGCCTGCGTGTGGGTGGCGCAGCCTAGTTGCCTTTCTAAGCTGCCGAGGCACGAGGCTGCGTAGAATATAGTCTACGTGCAATTAAGCGAGGTGGCGCAGCTCTTTCTGCTCTTGACCACCTCGTAGTAGTCTCTCACTCTAAGTCCTAGTTACTACTAGTTCTCAGTCTTTTTGCATTCTCTATCTCTATCACGATGTTCCAAGAAGACCCCAACAAACAGGTCGTTCCGGACTACACGCTAGAAGAGCATCAGCCGGCCAGGCAGCAACTTATAGCAGAAGGTTTCACAGACGACCAGGCCGCCCGTTCACTGACGTCACTTTGGACTTTAACTAACAATGCAGCAAAAGAACGTTGGGCCACCAGGCAACAAAGGCTAGAAGCCATACGACAACAAGACAAGCAAGACAAGCAAGACAAAGAGGACCGTCAACAAGCTCTGAAGGATGAAGAAGAGGCAGTGCGCCTTGAAGAACAGAAAAAGAACAAGAGCAAGTATGCGCCTATCAAGCGTGGAAAGGTTCCATCCGACCCCAGCATCATACCTGCTGCCTATGCCATCAGGAAGATGAAGGTGGGCGATTTCTGCGAGCTACACTACTTGTCACAACCCTTTGAACGAATTAATGCAGGGGCAGAGACTAGGACTCAAACGAAAGGTATCACAACAAAGAAGAGAATATGAGCAGGTACATCTTAGGATTGCTAGCAGTGAGCTAATACAAAAGAGGTTTGAACTGGAGAACTACCGACTACAATGAGCTACCTATATACATATATTGAAATGGAGACTGAATCTGAGTATGAACTAACTAGCCAATCATTAAATAGAAAAGGGAATCGTACGATGATCTAAATATAACTACACTATGATGTCATGAAACGTGTGACGGCTGTACAAGGGTTCTCGAAGGTTCTAGGGTCACGTGACTTGATCGCTTGTGAAAGGAAGTCGAAATCGGGGATGTCGGAGATAAAGGTAGTCGGCGCTAAAGGGATAGAGAAGTTCGGATATGTAAAAGATGGGTTCGGGTTAGGGTTTGTGAAAGTTATGGGTACAGACGCTGACTGGGCGCTAACAACAGGCGCTTGTGACGGGCGCTTAAAGGGTGTTTTACGAGTGTTCAAGTAAGAATAATGATTTGTATTTGGAACTCGTGACACTACTTCACCAACAAAGGTTTGAGTGACGCCAAAGCAGCAGTGCTTATAGCAGAGCCCGAAGCACTCGTTATGCTACCAGAAGCCAATGGAGCTCACACTTGGGTCCCAGCAGCCGCTGTAAGAGACCCTAAAGCATCCGCCGTTGTGAGAGACGAGAACCTCTCCTGGGAGGAGTTCAACGAAGCTGCCTCTCGCATGATCAGCATGATGAAAGTGCACGACTGGCCAGACAACCGCATTGAGATGCACATACACTTCTGGAACGCACTCCAGAACCATAGGTGGCGCCATTCACCGGACCACCTCAAGCAGCGCACACTGCTATCATATCAGTTGCAGCAGCACCATAGGTGGCACCTCACCGTCGGGACATCGCAAGGTTGGAGTCTTGAGGAGATCAACCAGGACCTCCTAACAGAGGCAAGAGAGGAACTGTTCAACGAGCATCTAGAAAAGCAAACCGCAGCAGCCATAAAGGTCAGTAGGGTATGTTCACTGTTTCATGCGCAACCTCTAACCATTTTTCATCCTTCTAACAACCACAATTTCTCAAATCGAACTGCATCATCAATTTGCGCATCGTAAGCTTTTGTCAGCCATCATGTGCTGACAAACGATCGAACCGGTGTTCTTCATGTCATTTTGTACACTGTCATCATGACACTACAAACCGATTGTTTTATGGCCAACATGTGCCTCTTTTCTCCTTGGTATCACACCAATGGCCCCATACATACCGTCATCACGACAATGCCACATGCACACCCCAACCACACGGCACCAATATCACATTGTTTGCCCCCCCCCCCCCCCCCCATTGCCATTGCTATCACAGCAAGCGGCTGCTTTGTACCTAACAAGCAACCAAGCGACGCTTCACCAGCAGATATCTGCACCACTGCATCAGGCAATGAGCCAGAAGCACCCTTTCCAGTCAGCAGAAGACCAGGCTGGAAGCAACAAGAAGGTACGCACCGTTCGTGCACCTCCTTCTTCCAGCCCCTTCCCTTGTTGTGCAGTATGCCTTGGCAGGCACCAGCACCGCACCATCGAGTGCACCTCCACCCATACCTGGAATGGTCAACACCAAATGTTTGCTGAGCGCATCCGAAAGGGTTTGTGGACGAAAGACGGAAAACAAATCTGCACAGGCTGGCAGAGAGACAAGGGCTGCAACACCCCCAGGCACAATGCTTGCCACATGTGTTCTGGATGCGGCACCTCTACCCATGGGGCCCAGAAGTGCCCTAGAGCACAGAAAGAGGAGCCCACTAACCCTGTACAAAGCTGAATTCTGGGAGCAGGAGTTGCATCGCGCAGGCATACTCAAACATTTTGTTAAAGTGCCGGAAGGATTCTGCTCAGGCTTCAGAATAGACTTTCCTGCTATCACAGTTGTACAATCCCCGCCTAATAGAGATTCGATTAGCGAATACGAAAACGAATTTAAAACAATAATCTCCAAAGAAATTTCCAAGGGCAGGTACATTGGACCGTTCTCGTCCAATGAGTTAAAAGACCTGATAGGTCCTTTCCAAACTTCTCCGCTCTCCATCATCCCCAAACTGGGGAAGCCAGGAAAATTTCGACTAATCCAAAAATTTTCATTCCCTCATGTTCCGAGCTCGCATTTCCCAAGCCTGTCAATTAACTCTCATATAGACGTGGACAACTTCCCCACTACATGGGGTAAGTTTGAAACAGTCTACCAACTGATCGCCACACTCCCACCAGGGTCAGAGGCTGCAACACGAGATGTGGCAGAGGTGTACTGCACAGTACCTTTACACCCGTCGCAGTGGCTGGCAGGAGTGGTGCGAGCCTCCGAAGACCATTTCTATGTTGATATGTGTACAGCCTTCGGAGCAACGCCATCAGCGGGAGCATACGGCCACGTAGCAGACGCAGGGGCAGAAATCTTCCGTCATCGAGGCATAGGACCTCTGGACAAGTGGGTTGATGACTACATATTCTTCAGAGTGAGGCATGAATACCTGAAGCAGTTCAACGAGACGAGAAGGAACTGGTACCAGATGTTTGCAAAGGATGACATGCGCCAGACAGGCAGTCGCATCTGGTTCGGAGGCATATCCCCAACAACAGGCCAGCTGGAAGAATGGAATGAGAACTGTTCCCAGCCGCTGTTAGATCTATCAAAGAACTCACCAAGATCAACGCACGATGAGCAGTTCAGCTGTTGCATGCAAGACATAGACTCAATTTCCCATGAAGCAGGCATTATCTGGGAACCGGTAAAAGATCAACCATTCTTGCCTTCAACGATCTATATAGGATTCATCTGGGACGTTGAGCAAAGACTGGTCTACCTGAGCTCTTTGAAGGTAGATAAGTACCTTTTAGCAATTCATAGATGGAGAAAGTGTCCCTCACATGTCTTACAAGACGTGCAACAACTGTATGGCAAGTTGTTACATGCCTGCGCAGCAGCGCCACAGGGCAGAGCTTATTTGACAACCCTCGAGGAGATGCTGTCCTACTGCGGCGATAAACCTTTCATGCCATGAAGACCTGGACAACATGTAGCCGACAATTTAGATTGGTGGTCCCACCTACTGCAATCAGGCAAGGTATCGAAACCAATCCTTCCCGCAGCACCTCCAATAAATCTCCTTGCCTTCTCGGACGCAAGTTCAGGCATAGGCCTCGGCATTATCATAGGCGATTTCTGGAGAGCCTGGCGCCTTATACCAGGGTGGAAAACTTCCAATGGAAAACGGGACATTGGATGGGCAGAAGCTGTTGCCTTCGAGCTACTGGTGTATTCTGTCGCCACTTTCACTAACACTAGCGGAAACTTCATCATTCATGGCGATAACACGGGAGTCGTCGAAGGCTGGTGGAAACGCCGACACTGCAACAGAGCAGTCAATGAAGTCTTCCGGAGAATCCACAAATTCCTCAACAATCTACCCAGACACTTCGAGATCACTACCACTTACGTTGCAAGCGCACTCAATCCAGCGGACAAACCATCCAGAGGCATCCTCAGTCCAATCGAGTTTCTTCTCCCTCCCATCGATATTCCCCCAGAACTTAGCGAGTTCATCATCGACGCCACGAAACCTCTCTCCCCCACCAAACTCCATCATCTGTGGGAAGGAAACTACTCCGCTCCTGCTCATAAGCTCATCAATCGAGAGCTCATCAAGCAGCAAGCAACAGAGCGAGCCAGAGCCTCGTTTCTCGAGGAAGAAGAAATCGTCAGGGCAGCTCTCCAAAATGAATGACGCCAAAGGAGCATCTCGTTTCGGAGCGCCACTAATGACCATCACGACTTTCCCAGCCCCCACGCCCAAGAACTACAAACCAGCTTCAACACCCCACCCATCATCACTCGGCCCCCATTGCCTAGCAAGAGACAGGTTGAGGGTGTGGACACCCTCAGGAACCAATCCGAGACTATTGCAACTAGCGGCAGTTGCAGGCAGTCAGCAAGAAGTGGACATCACAGACGCCCAGCTAGTCCGTATTTTAGACGTCATGGGGTCATCATGGGCGCAATCGACGAAAGAGACCTATGGAGCGGGGCTATTAGTATTCCATGTCTTCTGCGACACAATCAAGGTAGAAGAAGACAAAAGATGCCCGGTAACCCCTGCCCTCCTCCTCGCTTTCCTGTCCAGCTGCGCCGGCTCATACTCAGGGTCAGCCCTATCCAATTATGCAGCCGGCATCAAAGCATAGCACTTACTCCACGGCAGGATGTGGCTCATATCAGCCAGCAAGCTAAAAGCCATCCTAGGTGGTGCAAAAGCACGCACACCTGAATCATCTAAGCAGCCGAAACGACTACTTTTCACGCCAGACACATTAGCCAGCATCCGCGAGCACCTGAAACTAGATGAGCCACTAGATGCCGCAGTGTATGCCCGCCTAACAACAACCTTCTACTGCATTGCAAGGCTAGGTGAATTCACTGTTAAAACTGTAAAAAAATTTGATCCAAGTAAGCACATATCAAGAAGAGCAGTTTCCGAATCAACAGACCGCCACAGACTTCCCATCACTAAATTCCACATTCCGAGCACCAAAACAGCTCCCATAGCAGGAGAAGACACTTTCTGGGCAGAACAAAATGGTCCAACAGATCCTAAAGCCGCGCTTGAGAATCATCTGCGCGTCAACGCCGCAAGCGATGACTCTCACCTCTTTGCATGGCGCCACCCTAAAGGCACTAGGCCTTTGTCAAAGAAGGAGCTTACCAAACGGGTAGTGTCAGTGGCATCAGTAGCAGGGCTCCCAGATCTAAAAGGACATGGCTTACGAATCGGGGGTACACTAGAATACCTTTTGCAAGGAGTGCCTTTCGAAGTAGTGAAAAGCATGGGTAGATGGTCCAGCGACGCCTTCGCTCTATACCTTAGAGACCACGCACAGATCCTAGCGCCCTACATTCAAGCATCCCCAGTGCTAGAGCCGTTCACACACTATACACTGCCACCAGTGCGTTAAAGAACCAAGTGAGTTGTTCGCTCCTAATACAAGGGCATCAAGCTTCGCTATACGCGTCGCTCCACTCCTAATTCCCGGGATCACAGCTCATCTTGACACCCAGGTTCGGACCCTTGTTTCAGGCCAGAAAAGCCCGCCGGGCTTTCGCCCAAACACCCAAAAACCTTCTCACCACCAAGTACATTCTTGACCAGCGTGCCGTAGTCAATCGTCCATTCCTGTATACACTAACGATTCTGTTCACCACGAATCGCACCCTTTTCTTTTGCCATCAAGCACAGCAGCACATAGAAATCCTTTTAGTCGGCCATCCCCGAGGCGTTTCTTCTCCTATGTCGGAGTTTGAAAATTCCCTGGCGGGCGATGATTGTAAGGGGCTCTCGCCTCTTTCTACCGGTCGAGTCTTTCGTGCCTTGCTTTGGTTTTGTGATATCAGGTCTGTTTAGTTGCAGAATGTCTGTCATGTAGCTAGCACTAGTATTTTTGCGTTGACTAAGCTCTATTTTCTCTGCTGTCCAAAAATTTCTGCCATCTTCTCCTACTCGCCAGAGAGCACTGCCTTGTTAACCACCAATCATCTAAGTCCCAGAAAGGGTATTAAATGTACTAATTGTCCGGAAACTCATCCGAAGTTCGCTTTCTGGATGTGCCAACATGGAGCACAGCGACGTCCGGCCTCGGAGAGAGGAAGGGTGGCCGAAGCCTCCGTTGTTGAGTACCGGGAATTGGGATCGATGGCTGACAAGTTACAACTATTCATTGGGCTGTGCGTTGAAGGTTAAAACTGAGGATGAGAGAATTAAAGGAGGTTTCATAAAATGAAAAAAAGTCAAACCTGAAGCAAGGCTATCTAACCTTTGCAAGTTTCTGCCCCTCGGATAAAATATCAAGACAAGACCGCAGTCCCTTCAAACACCACTGCCTTTCGAGCCAGGAAAGGAGGTGACACTTCCAGAAAACCCGGAATATATGGTTGAGAGTGTCGTCCCATGGATTTGGGGCACGCGACAGGTGAACAACCCAGTTTTGAGATGCATACCTGAGAGCGTCAGAAGATGATTGACTTCGTTCCTGTGCCTCGTTTGCGAAAGCTATAAAGAGATTCATAGCACAGACGATCTCCCTGTCAGGAACTTCTGGCGATGCAGAGGTGAGATGATCTTGGGATATCAAGGCCAAGAACATCGGAAACATCAAGGAATCCGGTAAGTTTTTGAGCTGCTGGAATACTTGGAAGGTTGGCAGCAAAGCCAATTCTGGGACAATGATGTAGTTGCTGATTGCTTCCAACGTACTCGAGAATTCTTCTATAGTCGCCCATACGGACCCCGCAGAAGTGGATTGCCACGCTTGGCCGTGAGGCGTCTGGAGCCAGTTTCGCCCTTCCAGGGTCTGAAGCCAGCCTCGTCCTAGCTCGGTCTGCAGCCAGTCTCGTCCTAGCTCCTGTAGCCAGTCTCGTCCTTTGTTCTGAAGCCAGCCTCGTCCTGCTTCGGTCTGCAGCCAGTCTCGTCCTGCTTTGCTCTGCGGCCAGTCTCGTTCTCCGGTCTGCGGCCAGTCTCGTCCTCCCTCGGTCTGCAGCCACTCTCGTCCTCCTTCGGTCTGCATCCATCCTCGTGCTCTCCGGGTCCGCAACCAGTCTCGTCCTCCCTTGGTCTCTAACCAGTTCCGTCCTCCCTCGGTCTTTAGCCAATCTCGTGCTCCGGTCTGCAGCCACTCTCGGCCTCCCCCGGTCTGCAGCCAGTCTCGGCCTCCCTCGGTCTCTAGCCAGTCTCGTCCTCCCTCGGTCTGCAGCCAGTCTCGGCCTCCCTCGGTCTGCAGCCAATCTCGTCCTCCCTCGGTCTGCAGCCAGTCTCGTCCTCCCTCGGTCTGCAACCAGTCTCGTACTCTCCAGGTCTGCAGCCACTCTCGTGCTCCCTCGGCCTCTAGCCACTCCCGTGCTCCCTCGGTCTGCAACCACTCTCGTGCCCTCCATGTCTGCAGCCAGTCTCGTCCTCCCTCAGTCCGCAACCACTCTTGTGCTCTCCAGGTCTGCAGCCAGTCTCGTCCTCCTTCGGTCTCTAGCCAGTCTCGTCCTCTCTCGGCCTCTAGCCAGTTTCGTCCTCCCTCGGTCTGCAGCCAGTCTCGTCCTCCCTTGGTCACTAGCCAGTTTCGTGCTCCCTCGGTCTGCAACCAGTCTCGTCCTCCCTCGGTCTGCAGCCACTCTCGTCCTCCCTCGGTTTGCAGCCAGGCACACCCATCCACGGTCCCCAGCCAATATTGTAAATCTGGAGTACGATCTCCCCGAAGCCATAGCATACAGATGAGAACTGATAGTGGCTCTGGTGGCTGAACAAGGAAGGATAGCAAATTTTCTAATTGATTGGGGTTCTCAGATTGCATAGCTTGACTTTGTTTCTTCAGTTCTGAGAGCGCATCCAAAAGGGCCGTACTTTCTGGAATATTTTTCGTCATCAAGTGAAAAGAGGACTCGGCGAGTAGGGAGTGGGGTGATGGTATATTGTGTTCGCGTACTTGAGGGAGGCTGGAGTTTGAAAGGTCGGAAACATAGTCGCGAACGGAAGAGTGATAGATATTCACGGGGAGAGTGGTGTCGGTAGGAATATCCATGACAGACCGTAGTTGCACTAGTGTTGCCTCAACATCACAACCCTGGCCAGGGCCAAGAAGTTTCGAGATTTGTGACAGCGGCAGAGGGTCCGCAAGCGCAGTGACAATGGACAAGTGTAGGTATGCCCGGGTGGGGTCAGCACATGTGGAAAGAATAAGGTCGTATAACTTGTACACATGCGTTCCTGGTAGCAGCTCGCTCGTCAGTTCGAGCATCAATTGTAACTTAACACGAGGAACCTCATATCCATCACCGATAATAAACTTCATCATCGTAGACGCCACAATGAAACGTCTGCCCGCTCGGATCGCCAGCTTCGCGAGATCATCCTTCGATGGCTGAGGGAAATCAGTATGGCGACTTGCCAGCTCTGCGAAGGAATGCTGTAAGAATACATAGATGTCGTTGTCAACATCGGCGCCGTCGAGCGAGATGATGGTAGCAGCGCCCTCCCCAGAAGTTTTCACGGGTATTTCGCACAACAACGGCTGCACCTCCTTGTTCTGAAAGGCTTTGCAGATATGCGATTCCGAGCGACTCGTGAGTAGAATGTGTGTCACGGGTAGATCAAGCTCACGAAGAGCCCGTGCAAGGGAAAGGATAAGATCGGTAAGATCGTGTTCGGATGTGCATTCATCAAGGGCATCAATGACAAACGTCAAAGGCGGACACTTGCACAATCTGGATCGAAGCCACCGGAGAGGTTTGAGAAAGAAAGCCTCCATCTGGTCACAGAGAGGTGTGTCGGAGTCTAGTAGGGCAGGATTATCGCGGATGACTCTGTTCACATCCTTTCGGATGGATGGAAAATTGTTGGCAAGCTGGTAGGCAAGCGTTGCAAAGAAATATCCAGTGGTGCAACGTTTCGTGTGCTTGCGCGAGAAAAAGAATGTCCCCGCTAGCCGCTTTTCGACATTCGTCTCCTCTGTCACTTTTAGACCTTTCATCCTCTCAGCTACGGTGAATGCGACGGAAGACTTTCCGACACCTGCTGTGCCATGCAGCCATATAATTTGATTCTTCTCTTCTTTATCTAGTAATCGGTGGATGTATTTGAGGAGATTCACCCGGGTCCCTTCCAAACATTTCGAATGAGGCTGACGTTCAGGGGAGTTATATTGAGCGCCCTTGACAGCAACTTGGGACAGCCTCGCCCAAGTTCCTTCAAACGATGGAAGAACTGTCCAAAAGGTCAGAAAGCGAGACAGGAACAAGAGTGAAAAAAACAGACATTGTTCCTCACTCATTCACGAGGGTTGTAATATGCGTGATGAAATGGACAATTTGAGAGTACTAGCTGGGTGCGGTTAGAAATCAGGTATTTATCTCGAGGGACGACGTACGAAGATTCGAATCAAAGTGTGGATTTGTTGGAGTCGAAGTAAGTTGTCAATGGTCCCGAAGTGCGATGGAGATGGAATGAGGAGCTTGCTGGATGGTGGTGGGTGATACAGTTCAAGGACGAGTGCTGAGCGCTGGGCGCTCATCCGGTTGCTGTCAAGTTGCTGTGAAGGCACTTATTATGGAGACTGAGATAATACATAGCTCACTCTTTTTGTCGGCGCTCGCCTCTGATCTCCAGACGAGGTGGGTAGCAATATCAAGTGAACCGCACATTAATTTGAAGTTAGACTCGGAGGACCCACAACCTCCCGTCACATTTCACGGATTATTCAAATTGCCATCCTTCTAGACCCATTTCCCGCATGAACTTGCGGTGGATGCAAACAAACACGTTGAACATCACTAATAGTCTCATAGCGCCTACAAGAGCTAAGGGCTGGAGGGGAAAAATAAGAATGCTCTTCAGCATGAGCTACCAGGGCGGGCATGGCTGTTGGCTGTCGAGGTGAGTATTGAATCTTGGATATTGAGCGCTGAGCGCTAAGCGTTGAAACGTTGACTTTCAGTGGCACTGTGGAAACTCCGGAAGATAATCAAGATTACAAATACCAGAATCGGAACCGGGCTCATGAACGGAAAGTATGACATCACCGCTTCTTCGACTGGATATCTCGATGCGTGATTGTTGAAGATACGAGCTCTCTATACTCCATGCTTGATTTGAAGGTGCGTATCTGTGTTTCTCGATCGCATAAAAGACCAGTGGTAGTGTCAAGTACACGCAGCGGAGTATTGTCAGGAATGACTTTTCGAATAGCACGGTCCGCTTCGGATAGACTGAGATACTGCTGGCGCAACTCTGCAGAAATAGTTAAAGCATGCTGATGTGTGAGTTATTGGGGCTTACTTCGTGTCTCGGCATTCGGCCTGTAGCCGCGATATGAGGTGAGAGGCAGTGGACGATAGAGTTTGAGGCGCACCTAGTTTTTCCTTTCCTTTGCCCTTTTGTTTCAATGTCTTTTTTCCCGCCTTGTCTTCGTCAAAAATTCCTTTGAAACGCTCGTTACCTACAACTTTGAATTGTGTGTCTCGGAAACGGGGGTCAGTCTTCAACCGCGCAAATCGTGGGTCAGACATGGTATGTCGATCTGTCAGCGACTAGACAAGCCACAGACGATAAGTCGATGAGTGCTATCACTGCCTATCAGTGGGCGACGAAATGAAAATGTTATCCAGCAACTATGCACGAACGCTACCATGAACACTCACGAGCGAGTGCTACTTGTTGTCGCGGATGGCAGTCAACTCGAGTGTTTTAGTGTGGCCAGCGCGATGATTCGAAATAAATTCGAAGCGGACGTGTTAGTAGTACTAGGTCAAATGCGCAACGTTTGTACACCATGAAGTCACGGTGGTTTGGTAGCCACAACAGAATCAAAATGTGTTTCTCTTGGGCTTTTCTATCGGAACACACCTTGACATTCGATGGTGTCGAGGACCGAGGTTCACCTTAACTGGTCTTAGCCAAGTGGTTACTACAACTGAATTATGTATACACCCCAGCTTTTCAACTGCGGGCATGTTTAATTGTATGCATCTATTTCGCGGACACGTCGAGTTCACGTTCTCCTCACAACTGTCGGATGCAGAACTGATCAAGACAAAACGCGATAACACCTACACAAATTGAGTAATCTGATAGAATATTAGATGAGAACCTCCATCCCGCCCCATTCCAACACCCTGAACAAAGTCGCATCACCAGCTCTTGTAGGATCAACTCCAACTACATCCACCCACCAAGCAACGTCTTTCTCTGCTTGCATTTGTGCGTTGACCCAATTTGCTAAGTGCCCCTTACAGATACCTTTGAACAACATGAATATACGAGTCACGACATCAGGCTGCGGAGAAATGCGTAAAGAAGCGGCGCGTTCATATGCCGCTTGAGGGACAAATCGGAGGGCAATGTATTCGTGTTTAAGGATAGATGCTAGCCAGTATCTACCACAGCAGTTTTAGTGACGTGTTTATGATTTGACCGCCTGAGGGTAGCGCATATGTACGCACGTTATGAATGATGTTCTAGCTTCGGTGTGAAGTCCCAAAACCTTGAGTGATTTATCGAGGTAAACTGTTGCTTTGTCCACTGGGATGACAATTGAATCCATATCATTGAGACTGCTGGATATTGGATTGAATGTATCCACTGGTTGCGGTTTGGATGCTGGTGACCGGGGAAATGCTTGCACATTTGTCCTGCGAAGAGTGATACAAGTTAGGAGAATGATTTCTGTATCATCAGGGGACTTACTCCGCCTCCCAAAACAAGTACGACACGTCTAACCCAGAATTACGCTCAGTCAGACTCCCATCTTGATGGGTGTGGACATTCCATTCTAAACGATGTCCGTGGTCTCCTGCGGTAACAATGGGATAGATGACAGAGAGGCTCCACTCGGGAAGAAGGGAGAGCTTGATAGAAGCATCGATATCGAAGGGCGAGTATAGATAAATGACTGGTTTTTTAACAAGTATCCGATTCCGAGGCCGATAAAATCGAAGATTGATGCAGTCACCATCTTTGATGTCGTACGATCCGATACTTCGCTCCGCATCCATCATTACCCCAAAACTCAAAGCTACCTCGATAGGGGTAAGACTAAATGCCTGCATAGCATCAGCAACAAGTTGTTCCACCCGCATTCCCCTCGAGATTTCAGCAGTCTGAATCTCGCCAGATGGAAGAACAACTTTGATTGTGACTTTGTCATCGTTCCTGCCATGTTGTCTCAACTTCAGTAGTGAAAACACTTCTAGAATATTTGGGGTGCGTACGAGCTGTCCTGTTCGTTAACCTGACTTGGCGCCGATGTCATTTCCGCACGCCGAGTCACCTCAACGACGTTAAGCAAGTCAATGCCATCGTCCCATATTTCAGCCGTGATGTCCACATAGTGGCCATTGCAAGCATCGAGTTGATTGGTCTGCAACGCGACCACATCTTTCGGGATGCTTGGGAAATGTTTGCGGGCAGAGTCAATCATGAGCTTATGATATCTACTATGAGCCATTAAAGATTTGAATGGTTGTTCCACTCACATTATACGACCTTTGCCGTTTAACCATCACCCGTTTTTGACCATGTTTCAGAACAACACATGGCAGAATATGTTTCTCTTCAGTCTGAGTCCCCCTACTAAAAACAGGCATTTAGAGGTACGAAGAAGTTTGAAGCCTTCAAGTAGCGGGTGACGACACTGTCTATGATGAGCTGGCACTCGATCCCTCAATAGCAGCAGGCGGCTCGGTAGCTATTGCGTCCACCGCGTCATGCTATGTTGCTGCGCATTTTGTGCTGTTGGTCTGTGGCACATCTCTCTCTTTCGCATACGGGTGCCAGGGACTCAAGTACTCAACACTGGAACCAGCATATAAGCAGTCCATCTTCACATCTGGGAGCGGGTGATCGCTCGTCCCTTTGTAAAAGTGTCAAAGTAGTAGCATCATGAGCATATAAGTACCCTACCAGCATGACAGTAAAGGATTCCGTCCCCCTTATGTCCCCATCACACGAAAGGCGACCACTCGTCCACGAGGTTGGCGAGGGTCTGGTCGTGGCTGCATGCAGCCGGCTGGGGACCGCGCGGTCGGCCTAGTGCGACGAAAGTGAAGAAACAGGCAAATATAAACAGCGTTATGCATAAGTTCCAGATCTACACAAGGGTGTGAAGATGTCGTAGCATAGGCAGTAATTGCGAACCTGGGTAGTGAACATGAATACATAGGTGTAGCCAAATATGGTGAATGAAAGCCCAAACATCCAGTCTGTGATCGTCGAGGATGGCGTTCAATGACACTGATAACAAATACTAGATGGGAATGACACACACAGGAAAGGCTTCGTGACGAGAAGTACGAGACAAATCGGATAAGTGAAAATCGTCTTCACCGAGTTCGTCACCGTTCTAAGTCCTTTCCTTCCGGTAGCACATCTCCACTGTCTTTCGTCTCGAATGACATTCGCAATGAGCTCCAAGCAATGCAGCCCAAGCGTCAATGGTCCCTGGATAACTGCTATATTGACAAAGTGCAGAATACACACCTCAAGGATTGACACCCGGCATAACATACACGATGGAATTGGACAGCCCCTTGATGAACGACCACGTGTGTGTGGTCAGCGCATTGGAGCATATTAAATGCGTACCGGCGGACTTGTCCCAGATATACATGACGAGTGCGGCCCTTCCAGCACATACTGCAACGATCATCCAAAGAGAAAAGACAACTTTCCGGATGCTAGGGTGAGCATGCTACGCAAAGGACCATATCTCTGGTGGCCTCGCTAGACCTCCGTCCATGTCTAGGTCACAACACATACACCGGAAAGCAGCAGGGGTCAATTGCACGTGGTGGACCAATGCGGTAGTCAAGTCGAAAGGTGAGGAGCTCCACGTCAATATTTTGGCAGCCCATATCCCTGATAATGCGATCATCACCTGAAAGAGGAGTGCGACGCCCAAAAAGAGGAGAGGTAACCCTGCAATGGCAATACCCTCCCAAAATGTTTGTGGCGTTATTTGACAGTCGAGACATACAAGGAGTGAGGCCGAGCTGTAGGATATAATGAGGACAGCCGAGACACTATTAAGCAGGGCGCCATTAGGGTTATACCATACACGAGCTGCAGTCAGAGGGCGCAGATTGGTGTCGAACCGAAACCGAAACCGAGACTCTGAGGCTAGCGCAGAGCGCAATGAGATGCCGTGTATGAAGCTGATGGACTCGGTGCATAACGTGACGATTAAGTAAAGTGTCATGGCCAATATATCCCCCTGTAGGGGAAACTGAGCCCACTTCTCAGGATTGACCACGGCTACTCCCAAGACTCCGTGATTGGCTAAAGTGACAATGCCTGCAATGATGCATGAGCAGCTGAAGATACTTGAGCATGCTACTCCGACAAGGGCATATCTGCGAGTCGTCATACTGCGGTCATAGAAATCTGTTCTAGTATCAGCAGTGAACTTCGCATGAGATAATATCAAGTCACAGTGACAGTCGTGGTGATTCGGGAGTGTGTCATATGCAAGAAGGTTAGACAGATACCAATTTTCTTTTGCCGGTTTGGAAGAAGTGGTCATGGGAGGCAGAGACAGGAGGGCCAGCGCATTACGGACAAGCAGATTAAATATATAACTTTTCACTTATGACCATAGCCTCTGGGTGCATGTGACATGGAGGTGGAGCATCATGATCGTCATGGAAGAGCGGTCGGAGTGCCACACGGTATTTATGTGTATCCGGTGCACCATTGATTTACCTTGAACGCAGCGCGGAAATACCGAAAGTGCACATGTCAGGATGGTGATCGCTTGAAGCTTGATGTTTGGTCAGACCAATTGAATTCTTCCATCATGTGATGCCAATGACACAGCCACCATAGTACCGCACGTACCGCATTCTAACCGTTTTACCGTTCAATTTCTCCGAGACACTCACACAAGTATCTATCGTTCTGGACACTATACTGGCAGGAACTTACAGCTGTAATTGCGTATCTATTGCAAATTCGAAGAAAAAAGAAAGTGAGTACATGATAATAACAAGAGCCTCGGGTGCAAGTCGGGATGGGTGCCATGGAACGAGGCCGCAGGGAAGTACGCATAAGCTTCAAGTTGTGCATGTTGACCCTTCGGAAAGCAGAGATAGAAGATCCAAATATTATTATTAATGGATCTATCACCGCATGAAATGATGAACAACACCTGCCAGTGGTGAATGACACATCGCTACATCGTATTTTTACTAATATTTCGGTCGCCTCGGACCTGCTCTCGCAATTGAGGTTTATAATGAGGTCGCGCCATCTTCATCACCATAGTCAAAGATGTTTATCACTGCGCGATCTGTGGCATTGAAACTGTCTACTAGAGCCAATCTATTGGTCGTGTCGCAGGTTTTGCTTGCGCTAGAAGCCTTGTCTGCTCCGGCAGCCACCGTATCTACACCAATCGTCAACTTGGCTTATGCTCAGTACCAGGGATCAGTTGACACGGCGACAAACATCACCAGCTTCCTTGGAATACGCTACGCGGCTCCTCCAGTTGGTGCGTCTAGTTCTGTTTGTTGCAGACAATCTCAGCTCATGCACCAATAGGCGACTTGAGATGGGCAGCTCCGCAGCCTCCATTGGCCGTCTCTGGGGTTCAACAAGCTACCACCCAACCAAACGAATGCAATCAAGCACCCGTAGGCAACGCTTCGACAAATTCGTTTGAAAGCACCTCTATGAGGAAAAGGGGTATTAGTCAATCTGAAGACTGTTTATTCTTGAAGTAAGCCTGTCATGAAACGATGATGTTGACATTTACAATCAGTGGTTACGCCCGCTAGTGTATACACTCCTGGAAGTGAAGTGGTGGCCACTCCGGCAGGAGGGCTACCAGTTGTCGTTTGGATTCACGGAGGAGGGTATATTGAAGGAGCTGCAAGCGAATTTAGTGGCGCAGATCT
This sequence comes from Suillus subalutaceus, assembly GCF_016647625.1. Taxonomy (NCBI): domain Eukaryota; kingdom Fungi; phylum Basidiomycota; class Agaricomycetes; order Boletales; family Suillaceae; genus Suillus; species Suillus subalutaceus. The sequence continues at coordinate 16,141 of NW_024540406.1, forward strand.
AATTCTAGACTCGAGTTATGGTGTCATCACTGTCTTAGTTCAGTACCGCCTCGGTTTATTTGGTATGTTTCGTTGTTCCTCTCAGTTTCAAATGCATACTAAGGTGTTTACACTACCGATTAGGTTTTCTTGCTGGCGAAGCGGTCAAGGAAGGGGGTGCACTCAATGCTGGACTACGTACGTGATTCAATACCATGGTCTGGCCGCAGTCATTGAGATTCAGCTGAACTTAATATTCTAAGTCGACCAGAACTATGCGTTACAGTGGGTGCAGGCCCACGTGAGCAAAACCCCTTACTTGCGTGGTGTACCCCAGCTGATAGGAAGCTCGCCCGGATAGATAAGCAGCTTCGGTGGCGACCCTACGAAGGTCACAATTTGGGGAGAGTCCGCTGGTGAGCTGTGCTAGGTACTCTTCATCATTACCGTTTTTATTTACTACTTTGTTTCAGGTGCCGGTTCAGTGCTACAACATATCGTTGCTCATGGAGGAAACACGCAGCCTCCCCTCTTCACAACCGCCATGACGAGTTCTACGTTCTTGCCGTCCCAATACAACTATAATGACCGGATTCCAGAGGTGATTCTTGTTCATGAGAATGATGTCCGCAGGGTCCTGAACACCACTACCAGATGTTGTATAGCGAGATCGTTAATGGAACAAAGTAAATCCTTTGGAAAACCGCCATTCCATATCTAATTCCTCAACTCGCAGCTGTACCTCAAGTTCGGATACCCTCTCTTGTTTACGCGCTGCAGATGTCAACACGCTGCAGACCTTGAACTATGACATCAACTTCAACGGGTTCTTTGGCACGTTCGTATTCGTCCCTGTTGTGGATGGCACTTTCATCTTAGAGAGGCCTACCGTGACGATAAGTAAAGGTCGTTTAAATGGCGTACGATCCATCAATGCATCTATCTCACAAACAAACTGAGACCCTTTCTCCCTTAGAACTATTTCCTTGCTATGACCAATTCGCATGAGGGGAACATTTTCGTCGACCAATCTACGACATTGGATGTTGCAGATTATGTCAAGACGCTTTTCCCGAATTTCGGTTCTGCTCAAGTTGCTGGAGCGGTGACGATGTACCAGAACTACGAAAGTGACGTTACCCAGGCAAATCTTGTGATGAGTGACTGTATGTGTATTTTTGATGCAATGATCAATGTCCCTGATTTCATGGGTCGTTTTAGCAATATTCCTTTGCCCTACTTATTATCTCCTCTCGGTATTGGGAGAACGAGCTTGGAAAGTGAGTTCGAGGCAACTTGCAATCTATGTATACTGAATACAAGCAGGGCGAGTTTGCAATCCCGCCTGGCCTGCATGGAACCGATATTGCGTACTACTTCACCTCATATGAGTAAGTTGCAGCAATGGGTCAACCCCTACTTTGATTGTATACTGTTTCAGGGGTGGTCCTCCATACAACAATTCGCAGTTCATCACTGCTTTCTCGAATTCATTCATGGCTATGGCCATGTTGGATACTCCTGACGACAGATACACGCCAGGGGATATCACACCTTCCTGGACATCTTGGCAATCTAATATGACAGAGATGAAGTTCAACGAGACATCCGCGGGAGTACCCGACGTTCACACTTTCAAGACTGATAGCGCCTTGCTGGAGCGTTGCGCGTGAGTACCATATTTATGATGAGCCAAGGCGCTGAGCCAAATGCATGTAGCTATTGGCTAAACGTGTCAGCGTATTCAGCGCAGTGAATGGAAGCTGAGCGCTGCTCTGGCATCTGCGTGAGTTGAATAGTCCTGCGACATGTTTGTCATCCGTATATCAGCTTGTCACAAATGCTCTGGTCGTAGGATTAGAATATCAAATGAGAATCTCCATCCCGCCCCATTCCAACACCCTGAACAAAGTTGCATCACCAGCTCTTGCAGGATCAACTCCAACTATATCCACCCACCAAGCAACATCTTTCTCTGCTTGCATTTGTGCGTTAGCCCAATTTCCTAAGTGCTCCTTACAGATACCTTTGAACAACATGAATATACGAGTCACGACGTCAGGCTGCGGAGAAATGCGTAAAGAAGCGGCGCGTTCGTATGCTGCTTGAGGGACAAATCGGAGGGCAATGCATTCGTGTTTAAGGATGGATGGTAGCCAGTAGCTACCACGGCAGTTTTAGCGACGTGTTTATGATTTGACAGCCTGAGGGTAGCGCATATGTACGCACGTTATGAATGATGTTCTAGCTTCGGTGTGAAGTCCCAAAACCTTGAGTGATTTATCGAGGTAAACTGTTGCTTTGTCCACTGGGATGACAATTGAATCCATATCATCGAGACTACTGGATATTGGATTGAATGTATCCACCGGTTGCGGTTTGGATGCTGGTGATCGGGGAAATGCTTGCACATTTGTCCTGCGAAGAGTAATACAAGTTAGGAGAGTGATTTCTGTATCATCAGGGGACTTACTCCGCCTCCCAAAACAAGTACGACACGTCTAACCCAGAATTATGCTCAGTCAGACTACCATCTTGATGGGTGTGGACATTCCATTCTAAATGATGTCCGTGGTCCCCTGTGGTGACAATGGGATAGATGACGGAGAGGCTCCACTCAGGAATAAGGGAGAGCTTGACAGAAGCATCGATATCGAAGGGCGAATATAGATAAATGACTGGTTTTTTAGCACGCATCGAAGGCGCATTAAATCGAAGATTGATGCATTCACCATCCTTGATGTTGTACCGTCCGATACTTTGCTTCGCACCCATCATGGTCGCACCCAAAGCTGCCCGGACAGGGGTGAGACTCAATGCCTGCATAGCATCAGCAACAAGTTGTTCCACCCGCATTCCCCTCGAGATTGTAGCAGTCTGAATCTCGCCAGATGGAAGAGCAACTTTGATTGTGACTTTGTCATCGTTCCTGCCAGGTTGTCTCAAATTCAGTACTGAAAATACTTCTAGAATATTTGGGGTGCGTACGAGCTGTCCTGTTCGTTAACCTGACTTAGTGCCGATGTCATTTCCGCACGACGAGTCACCTCAATGACATTAAGCAAGTCAATTACATCGTCCCATATTTCAGCCGTGATGTCCACATAGTGGCCATTGCAAGCATCGAGTTGATTGGTTTGCAAGGTGACCACATCTTTCGGGATGCTTCGAAAATGTTTGCAGGCAGAGCCAAACATGAGCTTATGATATTTACCATGAGCTATTAAAGATTTAAATTGTTGTTCCACTCACATTATACGACCTTTGCCGTTAACCATCACCCGTTTTTGACCATGTTTCAGAACAATACATGGCAAAATTTGTTTCTCTTCAGTCTGAGTCCCCCTACTAAAAACAGACATTTGGAAGTACGAAGTTTGAAGCCTTCAAGTAGCGGGTGACGACACTGTCTATGATGAGCTGGCACTCGATCCCTTAATAGCAGCAGGCAGCTCGGTAGCTATTGCATCCACCACGTCATGCTATGTTGCTGCGCATTTTTTGCTGTTGGTCCGTGGCACATCTCTCTCTTTCACATACGTGCATGAATAGTATCGGGCAAATTAATTGACATGCTCGGTGAGTTCTGTCCCGATATCGAACGTAGACTTAGGTATGGTGCTACATGGTAGGGAGCGAAGGAGAGCATGGTTTGGAGCCGGGAGGGCGCATGAGGGAAGTGGTAGTGCATCAGCCAGAGGATGTGACGTTACAAGGTCCGGGGATCGAATGGGGGTGATGGGCTCAGGTAGGAGCGTTAAAGGGGGGCCTTGTCGGGTGCAACGACTAAGGTAGTAGGAGCTCGGCAAAACTGGGAGGGCGCAGTTAGGTGAAGAGATAGCCCAAATGAGGGAGGGCGCAGTTGGGGTAGGCATGGTACCATATGGCATGATTAAGTGTGGTTGGGTGGTAAAAGTGTGCTGGGGGCCAGGAGGGAGCCTGAGAGCTGGGAGAGCGCAGTTGGGTGCAGTTTTATGGTGGGAGGTGTACCTGGGTACTGGAAGGATGCTGGATGTACTCCCGGGCGAAAGGAAGGTGCTGGAGGGCTGCAAAAATATCATAGAGGGTGCGGTTGGGCAAAAGGTGCTCGAAGATGTTGGGTATGGTGGCGATGAAGATCAGCACCCACAACAACTAGGCAAGTCACGGAAACGATGGCATGGAGGAGGGCCGCTACCAGTATTAGAATGAACTTTGGCATGATTGCAAACGCACCGTGTTTACTGCCGACTCCGCAGCGCACTCATATAGGACCTGTCTTGCGGTTCCACAGCGCTGTATGCTTGTTTCCTAACAGTCTTAGTGGAACTTGCCTGGGCATTCAGTGTCGAGTGTTTATGCTACGGGGGTTAGTGGCGGCAGCCTGGGACCCGGAGTTTCAACGAACTCTCCTCCTCTCACCGTCATCGGTGCATTTAACATTACTGCCATTGTCGACTGGCTCACCCGTCGTGCGCCTACCTGGAATTCCAGTGACTCCAACCTGGTGCGTGTTTTATGTGTGTTGTAGACTTCGGCAAGCGAGCAAAGTTGCTAAAACCGCTTCATAATAGTATTATGATGAGGTGGACGTTCTTATGTAACGCGTCCTACTTATATTTCCTTCTGCCGCCATGTCACCCCCGCCAGTGTGGCCACCTACTACTACTAGAAAGACTCGTGCAGTGTTTTTTTTTTAGCTCGTCGAGCTCAAGCGCAAATTATCCCCAACTGTTGCTGTCGAGGTATCTAGTATCTGACTCAAGGTACGCATTAGCCTCTTCGATGCAGCCATGGGATGCGCCAACATCCTTTCAGAACACGGACACTCAAAATAGAACGCATATGGCCCGAGTCAGACTCGCTCAACTAGATATTACCGCATGAGACCCTTGAGAACTTGAAGTGAGTGTCTCCCTTCATTGTATTGGATAGACATGTTTACCTCTGCAGTGTTGTCATACTGCTTGTTCCTACATCGACGCACGGCACTCCAGCGCCAATGAATTGCCTGGTGTTATGTTCATACAGCTCAACATTAACGCTCTCAAGATGACATGTCGGGCGGTAGTATTCTCTCGTGTGCTACATGTGTCTTATTGTGATGCTTACTGTTGCAGAGTTACACTACCGAAGGCTCGAGGCTTTGGATCTTGTAAGTCCCATTACTCTGGCTATCCCTATGGTCGTGCACTCATTCACGTCTAGGTTGCTGACTGCGTGTGGACCGTGAAGTTCTCCAGCGGCACGCTACATTATCTAGGCACTGGGTATCATCAGCAGGGGTAGGACAGTCTCAAATATAAGTTTGCAAGTCAGCTAAACGACTTGTCCTCTACAAAATCACAATGATTCAACAATTGCTTGATCACAGATTGACTTGAATTTGACCGCCAGAAATTGTGCCTGGTATGAATGATCCCGAGCTACTTACAATGCTCTCGTTCCACGGCGTGGGTTGATGATCGTGTGCGCCGTCAATGCATCGCCAGCCCGACTGACGCAGCCCCTCTGTTTACAAAACAGAAATTAGAAAAGTGAAAGGCAAAGCAAGTACCTCTCACGAGACGGGTGCCAGAGACTCAACACCGGAACCGGCATAAAAGTAGTCCATCTTCACATCTGGGAGCGGGTGATCGCTCGCCCCTTTGTAGAAGTGTCAAAGTAGTAGCATCGTGACCATATAAGTACCCTACCAGCATGACAGTAAAGGATTCCGTCCTCCTTATGTCCCCACCACATGACAGGCGACCACTCGTCCACTCGGTTCGCGAGAGTCTGGATGTGGCCGCATACAGCTGGCTGGGGACCGCGCGGTCGGCGCGGTGAGACGAAATTGAAGAAACAGGCAAATATAAACAGCACTATGCATAAGTTCCAGATCTGCAAGAGGGTGTGAAGATGACGTACATAGGTAGTAAGTGCAAACCTGGGCACTGAACAAGAATACTGATGACACGTTTAGTGTCCGACTTCATAAGCGTAGCCAAATATGGTGAATGAAAGCCCAAACATTCAGTCTGTGATTGTCGAGGATGGCGTTCAATAACACTGATATATGCTATCAGAAGCATCTCATTTGCATAGGACACACAAGAACTTTGAACTACTCGACGTCATAATGATCGAGCACTGGTTATCGTCTCACAGAAGCCGTGACCGTCAGCCTAATAATACCTAACGGGTTTCTGGACTTTTGGTGATGTGGTCTTCGACGAGCGATCTGTTGGCTACGCCAAGCCGCGGCCTGTTTTGGCCTAAGCTCGGCTTTGGGCTGGCTTTGGCTTACAGTCTAGGCGCAGAATATTAAGAGCCTAAGCCGGGCCAGAACATCACTACCAGTGGTCAGTGTGAGGTTTATAATGAGGTCGCACCATCTTCATCACCCTAGCCAAGGATGTTTATAACTGCGCGATCTGTGGGATTGAAACTGTCTACTACAGCCAATCTATTGGTCGTGTCGCAGGTTTTGCTTGTGCTAGAAGCCTTGTCTGCTCCGGCAGCCACCGTATCCGCACCCATCGTCAACTTGGGTTATGCCCAGTACCAGGGATCAGTTGACACGGCGACAAACATCGCCAGCTTCCTTGGAATACGCTACACAGCCCCTCCAATTGGTGCGTCTAGTTCTGTTTATTGCACAAAATCTCAGTTCACGCACCAAGCGCATAGGCGACTTGAGATGGGCAGCTCCGCAGCCTCCATTGGGCGCCTCTGGGGTTCAACAAGCTACCACACAACCAAACGAATGCAATCAAGCACCCGTAGGCACCTCTTCGACAAACCCGCTTGAAAGCATCTCTATGAGGAAAAGGGGTATTAGTCAATCTGAAGACTGTTTATTCTTGAAGTAAGACCCGTCATGGAATGATGATTGCAATCAGTGCTTACGCGGCGGTAGTGTATACACTCCTGGAAGTGAAGTGGTGGCCACTCCTGGAGGAGGGCTCCCAGTTGTTGTTTTCATTCACGGTGGGGGGTATATCGAAGGAGCTGCAAGCGAATTTAGTGGCGCAGATCTAATTATAGACTCGAGTTATGGTGTCATCACTGTCTTAGTTCAGTACCGACTCGGTTTATTCGGTATATTTTGTTGTTCCTCTCAGTTTCAAATGCATACTAAGGTGTATACACTACTGATTAGGCTTTCTTCCTGGCGAAGCGGTCAAGGAAGGGGGTGCACTCAATGCTGGACTACGTACGTGATTCAATACCATGGTCTGGCCGCAGTCATTGAGATTCAGCTGAACTTAATATTCTAAGTCGACCAGAAATATGCGTTACAGTGGGTGCAGTCCTACGTGAGCAGAACTCTTTACTTGCGTGGTGTACCCTAGCTGATAGGAAGCTCACCCGGATAGATAAGCAGCTTCGGTGGTGACCCCACGAAGGTCACAATTTGGGGAGAGTCCGCTGGTGAGCTGTGCTAGGTACTCTTAATCATTACCGTCTTTATCTACTACTTTGTTTCAGGTGCCGGTTCAGTGCTACAACATATCGTTGCTCATGGAGGAAACACGCAGCCTCCCCTCTTCACAACCGCCATGACGAGTTCTACGTTCTTGCCGTCCCAATACAACTATAATGACCGGATTCCAGAGGTGATTCTTGTTCATGAGAATGATGTCCGCAGGGTCCTGAACACCACCACCAGATGTTGTATAGCGAGATCGTTAATGGAACAAAGTAAATCCTTTGAAAAACCGCCATTCCATATCTAATTCCTCAACTCGCAGCTGTACCTCAAGTTCAGATACCCTCTCTTGTTTACGCGCTGCAGATGTAAATACGCTGCAGACCTTGAACTATGACATCAACGTCAACGGGTTCTTTGGCACGTTCGTATTCGTCCCTGTTGTGGATGGCACTTTCATCTTGGAGAGGCCTACCGTGACGATAAGAGAAGGTCGTTTGAATGGCGTACGATCCATGAATGCATCTATCTCACAAACAAACTGAGACCTTTCTCCCTTAGAACTATCTTCTTTCTATGACCAATTCGCATGAGGGGAACATTTTCGTCGACCAATCGATGACATTGGATGTTGCAGATTATGTCAAGACGCTTTTCCCGAATTTCGGTCCTGCTCAAGTTGCTGGAGCGGTAGCACTGTACCAGAACTACGGAAGTAACGTTAACCAGGCAGATCTTGTGATGGGTGAATGTATGTGTATTTTTGAAGCAATGATCAATGTCCCTGATTTATGGGTCGTTTTAGCAATATTCCTTTGCCCCACTTATTATCTCCTCTTAGCATTTGGAGAACGAGCTTGGAAAGTGAGTTCGAGGGAATTTGCAATCTATGTATACTGAATACAAGCAGGGCGAGTTTGCAATCCCGCCTGGCCTGCATGGAACCGATATTGCGTACTACTTCACCTCATATGAGTAAGTTGCAGCAATGGGTCAACCCCTACTTTGATTGTATACTATTTCAGGGGTGGTCCTCCATACAACAATTCGCAGTTCATCACTGCTTTCTCGAATTCATTCATGGCTATGGTTATGTTCGAGACTCCTGACGACAGATACACCCCAGGGGATATCACACCTTCCTGGGCATCTTGGCAAGATGATTTGACGGAGATGAAGTTCAACGAGACATTCGCGGGAGCACCCGACGTTCACACTCTCAAGACTGATAGCGCCTTGCTGGAGCGTTGCGCGTGAGTGCCATATTTATGATGAGCCAAGGTGCTAAGCTAAAGGCATGTAGCTACTGGCTGAACGTGTCAGCGTATACATCGCAGTGAATGGAAGTTGAGCGCTGCTCTGGTATCTGCGTGAGTTGAGTAGTCCTGCGACATGTTTGTCATCCATATATCAAATGCTCTGGTTGTAAGATCATGATGTGGCGAGACTTTTGCGTTAATCAAGATATCATTGATTCATCAGTTGGCAACGACCCTACTACTATCCTTACTATGCGTAGCCTTCTGGTGATGTCTAGAACTTCCAGTCTGAGTATATCCACTGTCAGGCCTTCCCAAGACGACCCTATCGTAACGGAGATACATGATTCTTTTGTTCTGAGTGGGCGAAGGCTTTGTTCGAGACACTCAATTTGAACTTGCAAAGCTTGAAGCTTCAACAGTTCCACTTGCCTTTGACTCGGATTTCAATGAGCTCTCCTCCTCTCACCATCATTGCATAACTGCCGCTGTCGACTGGCTCACTCATTGTGCATCTGCCTACCTGGAATTCCTGCATCCAGTGACTCCAACCTGGTGCGTGTTTTGTATGTGTTGCAGACTTCGGCAAGCGAGCAAAGTCGCTAAACCGCTTCTTACTCACGGGGTGTGGAGGTGAATTCCTTTTCATGATCAGACTATCACATAAAAAGGAGGTTTCGGTCCAATGACTGGACCTAGTTAAGATGGACCTCCGAGGATCCATACACCGCAAAAGTGTTGTCAGCAGGTTTCGAACCTACTCCAAGAGAAACAGATGTCGACTCTGAAACCTGTCATTCGGCACGTTTTGAACCTGCGTCAAAGAGCGACAGATTTGGATTCTGTTGTAGTAACCACTTGGTTAAGAACGGTTAAGATCAGCGCCGAAACCATCCATAAGTAAATGACAAAGTATGTTATGATAGGAAAAATGTTGTCGTCGGCAGATTTCGAACCTGCGCAGTCCAAGAGGAACAGATTTTGATTCCGTTGTAGTGACCACTTGGGTAAGACCAGCTAAGATGAGCCTCTGAGGACCTCCGATAGGAAAAAGAAACCTTATCGTCGGTAGGTTTGACTGTTATGGTAACCACCTACTAGTTAAGACCAGTTAAGATGGACCTCTGAGGAGATCATCCATGAGTGATTCTTCAAGGCGTGTTCCAATAGAAAGAAAAAGATGATGTCATTGGCAGGTTTCAAACCTGCGCAGCCCAAGAGAAACAGATTTTAATTCTGTTCTGAATCATCTGATAGGCACTTTGGCCAGGATGAAGTTGAGATGAATCTTCAAGGGGTGCTTCCGACAGAAAAAGGAGCCTGTCGTCGGCAGGTTTCGAATCTGCACTATCCAATAGATACAGATTTTGATTCCGTTGCGGTAACAACTTGGATAAGACCAGTTAAGATGCGTTAGCGACAAAACCATCCACGAGTGAATGTCAAGGCGTGTTAAGTAAGATGGAGAAAAACCTTGTTTCGGAAACAGATTTTGAGTCTATTGTGGTAACCTTTTGGCTACGACTAGTCAAGATAAGCCTCCGAACAAACTACACGAGTGAATGTCAACTATTTAATTATTTGTGTGTTCCGATAGAAAAAAAAACCTTGTTGTCGGCAGGTTTGAGCCTGCACAGTCCAAGAGAAACAGATGTTGCTTCTATTGCGGAAACCACTGTGGCCAGGATGAAGTTGAGAAGAACCTCCGAGGAACTGTCCATGAATGAATCTTCAGGGCGCGCTTCCGATAAAAAAGCAGATCTATCTTGGGCAGGTGTCGAACTTGCACGATCCAAGAGAGACAGATTTTGATTCTGTTGCAGTAACCGCTTGGCTAAGACCAGTTAAAGTTAGCCGCCCACAAAACCATTCATGAGCGAATCTTCGAGGCGTGTTCTGATAGAAAAAAACTGTTGTCAGCAGGTTTCAAACTTGTACAGTCCAAGAGATACAGATTTTGATTCTGTTGTGTGACCACTTGGCCAAGACGAATTAAGATGAGACTCCGAATAATCCATCCACGAGTGAATGTCAAGCCGTATGGCGATAGAAAAAAAACCTTGACATGATCAGCAGGTTTCGAAGCTGCGCAGTCCAAGAGAAACAGATTTTGATTCTGTTGTGGCAGCCACTCGACTTAGACCAGTTAAAAGGGACCTGTGAGGAAACCATCCATGAGTGAATCTTCAAGGCGTGTTCCAATAGAAACAAAATATCTGGTTGTCGGCAGGTTTGGAACCGGCACAGTCCAAGAGAAACAGATTTTGATTCTGTTCTGATAAGCACTTTGGCCAGGATGAAGTTGAGAGGAACCTCCAAGGAACTGTTCATGTGTAAATCTTCAAGGCGTGCTTCCGACAGAAAAAGGGACTTGTCGTTGGCGGGTTTCGAACCTGCACTATCCAAGAGATACAGATTTTCATTCTGTTGCAGAAACAACTTGGATAAGACTAGTTAATATGCGGTAGCGACAAAGCCATCCATGTGTGAATGTCAAGGCACGTTGAGATAGAGAAAAACCTTGGCGTGGGCAGGTTTCAAACTTGCGCAATCCAAGGGAAACAGATTTTGAGTCTGTGGGGGTAACCTCTTGGCTAAGACTATATAAGATAAGCCTGCGAAGAAACCACCCACGAATGAATGTCAAGGTGTGTTTCAATAGGAAAAAAACCTTGTTGTTGGCAGGTTTTGAACCTGCACAGCGCAAGAGAAACAGATTTTGACTCTGTTGTGCTAACCACATTGGCCAGGATGAAGTTGAGATAAACCTCCGAGGAACTGTCCATGAATGAATCTTCAGGGCGCGCTTCCGACAAAAATGCAGACCTATCTTCGGCAGGTTTCGAACCTGCACAGTCCAAGAGATACAGATTTTGATTCTGCTGCAGTAATTGCTTGGCTAAGACCAGTCAGAGTGAGCCCACGACGAAACCATTCATGAGCGAATCTTCGAGGCGTGTTCTGATAGAAAAAATGTTGTCAGCAGGTTTCAAACTTGCACAGGCCAAGAGATACAGATTTGGCAGCATGAACGCAGTCCATCTTCACATCTGGGAGCGGGTGATCGCTCATCCCTTTTGAAAAGTGTCAAAGCAGTAGCATCGTGAGTATATAAGTACCCTACCAGCATGACAGTACGAGATTCCGCCCTCCTTGTGTCCCCACCGCATCACAGGCGACCACCCGTCCATGAGATTGGTGAGCGTCCAGACGTGGCTGTATGCAGCCGACTGGGAACCGTGCAGTCGGCACAGTGCGACGAAAGTGAAGAAACAAGCAAATATAAACAGCGCTATGCATAAGTTCCAGATCTGCACGAGGGTGTGAAGATGTTGCAACAGTTTTACATAGGCAATAAGTGCGAACCTGGGCAGTGAACATGAATACTGATGACACGTTTGATGTCCCGTCATAGGCGTAGCCAAATATAGTGAATGAAAGCCCTAACATCCAGTCTGTGATCGTTGAGGATGGCGTTCAATAAAAAAAACTAGACAGGAATGACTCATACAGGAAAGGCTTCGCGACAAAGTACGAGACAAATCGGAGAGTGAAAATCGTCTTCACCGAGTTCATCACCGTTCTAAGTCCTTTCCCTCCAGTAGCGCAGACCTCCATCCATGTCTAGGTCAGACACAAGTTCCTCCGCGCTAATATTTTGGCAGCCTGTATCCTTGACAATGCGATCATCACCTGGAAGAGGAGTACGACGCCCAAAAAGAGGAAAGGTAACCCTGCGATGGCAATACCCTCCCCAAATGTTTGTAGCATTATTTGACAGTCGAGAGGTACGATGAGCAAGGCCGAGCTGTAGGATATAATGAGGACAGCCGAGACACTATTAAGCAGAACGCCGTCAGGGTTATAACATCCACTCGCTGCAGTCAGAAGGCGCAGATTGGTGTTGAACCGAAGCCGAGACTATGATGCTAGCGCAGAGCGCAATGAGATGCCGTGTATATGAAGCCGATGGACTCGGTGCATAACGTGACGATTAAGTTAAGTGTCAGGGCAGGAGTCACTGAACCCACTCAGGATTGACCACGTTGATTACAGCCACTCCCGAGACTCCGTTGGAGCAGGGCCAGCGGCCTAAGCCCAGAGCAAGGCGGACAAACAGAGATGATGATGATGATGACATGGTGAAATCTAGTCCACGTGCTGACTAAGCTGTGGAAAGGCCGATGGTAGCGCGCGTAGCTCCTGCCCTTGGGACCCCTGGTCCACCGTGATTGGCTAAAGGGATTGATGCCTGCAACAATATATCTACAGGGAATACAACCTGCAGGTCAGGGGATGCGGTATTTACGCACCTAGGTACTGATGGTGATGGAACTTGAAGCTCTTCCATCATATGATCATAATGTAAGTACAATGTATTTTTTAAATTAAATGGATTTATCATCAGGAAATGATGAATATCCCCAATTGCAAAGCACCTGGTGAGTGGAGTCTGGACAGAGCGCAGCATCCTATTTTTACTCATGGTACCGGTATTTAGCTCGGACCCGCTCTTGCAATTGAGCTTTATAATGTCCGTCAGGTTGCACCATCTTCATCACCCTTGTCAAGGATGATTATTACTGCGGGATCTGTGGGATTGAAACTGTCTACTAGAGCCAATCTACTAGTCGTGTCGCAGGTTTTGCTTGCGCTAGGAGCATTATCTTCTCCGGCAGCTACCGTATCTGCACCCATCGTCAACTTGGGTTATGCCCAGTACCAGGGATCAGTTGACACAGCGACAAACATCACCAGCTTCCTTGGAATACGCTACGCAGCTCCTGCAGTCGGTGCGTCTAGTTCGGTTTGTTGCACAAAATCTCAGCTCACGCACCAAGCGCATAGGCGACTTGAGATGGGCAGCCCCGCAGCCTCCGTCGGCCGTCTCCGGGGTTCAACAAGCTACCACGCAACCAGACGAATGCAATCAAGCACCCGGAGGCAACTCTTTGACAAACCCGTTTGAAAGCACCTCTGTGAGGAAAAGGGCTATCAGTCAATCTGAAGACTGTTTATTCTTGAAGTAAGCCCTGTCATGGAATGATGATGTTGACATTTGCAATCAGTGCTTACGCGGCGGTAGTGTATACACTCCTGGAAGTGAAGTGGTGGCCACTCCGGGAGGAGGGCTCCCAGTTGCTGTTTTCATTCACGGTGGGGGGTATATCCAAGGAGCTGCAAGCGACTTCAACGGCGCAGATCTAATTGTGGACTCGAATCACGGTGTCATCAGTGTCTTAATTCAGTACCGCCTCGGTTTATTCGGTATGTTTTTGCTGTTCATGTCACTTTGAGATGCGTACTAAGGTGTATACATTGCCGATTAGGTTTTCTTCCTGGCGAAGCGGTCAAGGAAGGGGGTGCACTCAATGCTGGACTACGTACGTGATTATCATGGTCTGGCAGTCATTCAGATCGAACTGAACTTAATATTCTAAGTCGACCAGAATTATGCGTTACAGTGGGTGCAGACCCACGTGAGCAGGACTCTTTACTTGCGTGGTATACCCCAGCTGATATGAAGCTTACCCGGATAGATAAGCAGCTTCGGTGGCGACCCCACGAAGGTCACAATTTGGGGAGAGTCCGCTGGTGAGCTGCGCTAGGTACTCTTCGTCATTATCGTTCATTACTTTGTTTCAGGTGCCGGTTCAGTGCTACAACATATCGTTGCTCATGGAGGAAACACGCAGCCTCCCCTCTTCAAAAATGCCATGACGAGTTCTACGTTCTTGCCGTCCCAATACAACTATAATGACCGGATTCCGGAGGTGATTCTTGTTCATGAGGGCGATATCCGCAGAATCCTGAATACTACTATCAGATGTTGTATAGTGAGGTCGTCAATGGAACAAAGTAAATTCTTTAAAGAACCGCCATTCCATATCTAATTCCTCAACTTGCAGCTGTACCTCAAGTTCAGATACCCTCTCTTGTTTACGCGCTGCAGACGTCAATACGTTGGAGACCTTGAACTATAACATCAACGCCAACGGGTTCTTTGGCTCGTACGTATTCGTCCCTGTTGTGGATGGCACTTTCATCTTGGAGAGGCCTACCGTGACGATAAGAGAAGGTCGTTTGAATGGCGTACGATCCATGAATGCATCTATCTCACAAACAAACTGAGACCCTTTCTCCCTTAGAACTATCTCCTTTCTATGACCAATTCGCATGAGGGGAACAATTTCGTCGACCAATCGATGACATTGGATGTTGCAGATTATGTCAAGGCGCTTTTCCCGAATTTCGGTCCTGCTCAAGTTGCTGGAGCGGTGACGATGTACCAGAACTACGGAAGTAACGTTAACCAGGCAGATCTTGTGATGGGTGAATGTATGTGTATTTTTGAAGCGATGATCAATGTGCCTGATTTCATGGATCGGTTTAGCAATATTCGTTTGCCCCACTTATTATCTCCTCACAGAATTTGGAGAACGAGCTTGGAAAGTGAGTTCGAGGCAACTTGTAATCTATGTATACTGAATACAAGCAGGGCGAGTTTGCAATCCCACCTGGCCTGCATGGAGATGATGTTCAATACTACTTCATCTCATATGGGTAAGTTGAAGAAATGGGTCAACCCCTACTTTGATTGTATACTGTTTCAGGGGTGGTCCTCCATACAACAATTCACAGTTCATCACTGCTTTCTCGAATTCATTCATGGCTATGGTCATGTTTGAAACTCCTGACGACAGATACACCCCAGGGGATATCACACCTTCCTGGGCATCTTGGCGAGATGATTTGACGGAGATGAAGTTCAACGAGACATTCGCGGGAGCACCCGACGTTCACACTCTCAAGACTGATAGCGCCTTGCTGGAGCGTTGCGCGTGAGTACCATATTTATGATGAGCTAAAGTGCTAAGCTAAAGGCATGTAGGTACTGGCTAAACGTGTCAGCGTATACATCGCAGTGAATGGAAGTTGAGCGCTGCTCTGGTATCTGCGTGAGTTGAATAGTCCTGCGATATGTTTGTCATCCATTATCACGATACATCCGAGTCCTTCGTACGTATCTTTACATACACATTCACCTTATCATACACGTTTCATCTATGTTCACTTTCGTTCTCCGTCTCAATGATTCTTTCATATTCAGCATCAGGATTTTTCCCTTTCCCTCAGTCTTTCTAACTAAGACTGAGCCTTCCTTCCGCGTCTCTAGTCCGAGCCTCTCGTTTCGTCAGATCCATATATCAGGTTGTCACATTGGTGATGACCTGGTTGGCTCTATTGATAGCCGTGTGGATGGAAGATATATCCTCGTCCAAGAGTTGCAAGCGGTGGTATTGGACATGAGGGTGGTTGTGACAAACAAGCGCTCTGTCGATGCTGATGATGTAGGCAATGCCTGCTGAATCAATGAAAGAGATCTTTTCTTTTCTTTTCTTTTCTTTTCTTTTCTTTTCTTTTCTTTTCTTTTCTTTTCTTTTCTTTTCTTTTCTTTTCTTTTCTTTTCTTTTCTTTTCTTTTCTTTTCTTTTCTTTTCTTTTCTTTTCTTTTCTTTTCTTTTCTTTTCTTTTTCTTTTCTTTTCTTTTCTTTTCTTTTCTTTCTTTTCCCGTCTTTTGATGGTGATATTTCGTTTAATTATGATTTAATCGATGTTCATGTATGTCGACTTCGACTGAATTCAAGATAATTTGATGGTATTCGAAGAATAATGACTGAAATTCGAAGTAATTCGAAGTAACTGCGACTGAGCTTGAGAAATCTGGTCGTACTCGATTTCACTGAAATTACGCGGGATTCTCCAAAAAATTCTGAAATTACCTTGTTTTTGTGAAGGAGCTTTTCCCCGATGTAAGGTCCAAGGAAGATGTAAGCTGGAGCGACCAAAACTGCAGCATTCCATTTGCTGTGTATCTGCACTGACTGCACCGTGGTCATTTTGAGGACGAGAGAGGTGCTGGGACGGCGAGACAGTAAGTTACCAGGCTATAGGAAAACCTATATAATCGAGTCAGTGACGAACCACTCAGCAATGAACTTGAAGGTAATCAACCGTGCAGATATCCACGTAGATATCGCAGTGGTGCTTAGCACCGACCTCCGACACTATATCTAGGTTGACACGTATGCACCTCGGGGATATATCTTATGTTTCTGAGACGAGCCTCGCGGGGCGTAGAGGTGAATTCCTTTTCATGGTCAGACTATCACATAAAAAAGGAGGTTTCGGTCCAATGACTGGACCTAGTTAAGATGGACCTCCGAGGATCCATACACCGCAAAAATGTTGTCAGCAGGTTTCGAACCTACTCTAAGAGAAACAGATTTCGACTCTGAAACCTGTCATTCGGCACGTTTCGAACGCGCGTCAAAGAGCGACAGATTTTGATTCTGTTGTAGTAACCACTTGGTTAAGAACGGTTAAGATCAGCACCGAAACCATCCATGAGTAAATGTCAAAGTATGTTATGATAGAAAAAAACGTTGTGGTCGGCAGATTTCGAACCTGCGCAGTCCAAGAGGAACAGATTTTGATTCTGTTGTGGTGACCACTTGGCTAAGATCAGCTAAGAGGAGCCTCTGAGGAACTCCGATAGGAAAAAGAAACCTTATCGTCGGCAGGTTTGACAGATTTTGATTCTGTTATGGTAACCACCTACTAGCTAAGACCAGTTAAGATGGACCTCTGAGGAGATCATCCATGAGTGATTCTTCAAGGCGTGTTGCAATAGAAAGAAGAAAAAACGTTGTCGTTAGCAGGTTTCAAACCTGCGCAGCCTAAGAGAAACAGATTTTGATTCTGTTCTGATAAGCACTTTGGCCAGGATGAAGTTGAGATGAATCTTCAAGGGGTGCTTTCGACAGAAAAAGGAGCCTGTCGTCGGCAGGTTTCGAACCTGCACTATCCAATAGATACAGATTTTGATTCCGTTGCGGGTAACAACTTGGATAAGACCAGTTAAGATGCGTTAGCAAGGCGTGTTATGTAAGATGGAGAAAAACCTTGTCGTGGACTCATGGGCAGGTTTCGGAAACAGATTTTGAGTCTATTGTGTCAACATTTTGGCTAAGACTAGTTAAGATAAGCCTCCGAAGAAACTATACGAGCGAATGTCAATTATTGAATTATTTGTGTGTTCCGATATAAAAAAAACCTTGTTGTTGCCAGGTTTGGAACCTGCACAGTCCAAGAGAAACAGATGTTGATTCTATTGCGGGAATCACTTTGGTCAGGATGACGTTAAGATGAACCTCCGAGGAACTGTCTTTGAATGAATCTTCAGGACGCGCGTCCAACAAAAAAGCAGAACCTATTTGCGGCAGGTTTCGAACCTGCACGGTCCAAGAGAGACAGATTTTGATTCTGTTGCAGTAACCGCTTGGCTAAGACCAGTTAGAGCGAGGCTCCGACGAAACCGTTCATGAGCGACTCTTCGAGACGTGTTCTGATAGAAAAAAACTGTTGTCAGCAGGTTTCAAACTTGCACAGTCCAAGAGATACAGATTTTGATTCTGTTGTGTGACTACTTGGCTAAGACGGGTTAAGATGAGACTCCGAATAATCCATTCACGAGTGAATGTCAAGGCGTGTTGCGATAGAAAAAAACCTTGACAAGATCGGCAGGTTTCGAAGCTGCGCAGTCCAAGAGGAACAGATTTTGATTCTGTTGGGGCAACCACTCGACTTAGACCAGTTAAGAGGGACCTCTGAAGAAACCATCCATGAGTGAATCTTCAAGGCGTGTTCCAATTATTGAGGAGTGAAGAGGCTCGGACTAGAAACGAAGAAGAAAGAGCTAAGTATCGCTAGTCAGTATGTATATATGTAGAGTTGTAATAAGCATGCTCACCTCAGTCTCAGTTGGAAAGACTGAGGAAAAGGAATATCGTAGACGCTACATATTAGAGAATCGTTGAGACGGAGAACGAAAACGTGAACGTGGATGGAACGTGTATGATAGGTGAATGTGCATGTAAAATGGATACGTACGAAGAATGTATCATGATACCAATGGAAACAAAAAACCTTGTTGCCGGCAGGTTTGGAACCTGCACAGTCCAAGAGAAACAGATTTTGATTCTGTTCTGATAAGCACTTTGGCCAGGATGAAGTTGAGAGGAACCTCCGAGGAACTGTCCATGAGTGAATATTCAAGGTGTGCTTCCAACAGAAAAAGGAACCTGTCGTCGGGAGGTTTCGAACCTGCACGATCCAAGAGATACATATTTTGATTCTATTGCAGTAACAACTTGAATAAGACCAGTTGATATGCGGTAGCGACAAAACCATCCATGAGTGAATGTCAAGGCATGTTAAGATAGAGAAAAACCTTGGCGTGGGCAGGTTTCAAACTTGCGCAATCCAAGGGAAACAGATTTTGAGTCTGTGGTGGTAATCTCTTGGCTAAGACTAGTTAAGATAAGCCTCCGAAGAAACCATCCACGAGTGAATGTCAAGGTGTGTTCCGATAGGAAAAAAACCTTGATGTTGGCGGATTTTGAACCTACACATTGCAAGAGAAACAGATTTTGACTCTGTTGTGCTAACTACATTGGCCAGGATGAAGTTGAGATGAACCTCCGAGGCACTGTCCATGAATGAATCTTCAGGGCGCGCTTCTGACAAAAAGCAGACCTATCTTCGGCAGGTTTCGAACCTGCACAATCCAAGAGATACAGATTTTGACTCTGGTGCAGTAACCGCTTGGCTAAGACCAGTTAAAGTGAGTCCCCGACGAAACCATTCATGAGCGAATCTTCAAGGCGTGTTCTGATAGAAAAAAATGTTGTCAGCAGGTTTCAAACTTGCACTGTCCAAGAGATACAGATTTTGGCTCTGCCGTGTGACCACTTGGTTAAGACGAGTTAAAAGCGCTTCTTGGACCCGTACCAAGTGGCACCCCGTCTAGGACCCCGAAACTCAACAACCAAGTAGAACGTCGGCGACGGCGTCAAAGCCGTCCCATACCAACCCCCTTTCCTCTTCCTCTTCTTCTATCAATTAGATATACATACTAGAAACATAAAGCTACAAAATCACAAAAACACAAGAAAGAACTAAAAACAACAATGCCACCCAAACTAAAAATTGCTCAGAAAATAGCCACTCCGGCAACAAGATCCTCATCTAGACTAGAAATAAATGAAATAATTGCCTCAAACAGCGAAGTTACAGACGCAGCAAGTGCTCAAACCTATCTAGAACAAATGACCATGGCCATTAGCGGCAAACCCTTCTCCACTGACAATCTATCAGATATATTGTTCCACATCACACAAATGCCAGGAACAACCGTACCAGTCCAACTTGCTATCAGAGCGGTAGCCTTCCTACTCGAAAAAGCAGCAGACATAGAAACAGCCGACAAAATAGCAACTCTAGTCCTCTCCGCAGTCTCTCCACACATAGCAAAGATCCAAGACGTCTCAGAAAGTATTTCCTCAACAGCAGTAGAACTAAACATCACACAGGCCAAATTTATAGAACTCGCCACGACCATAGATACTGAAAGCCAGACAGCAGACGCAGATACAAACACAGCAACCATTGACTCCCGACTGGAGAAGATGCAAGAAGCGGTCATCTCGCTCACTACCCAAGTCAAGGAGATGTCCAAACAAGGAGGATACAAGACAGCACTGCTTACAGGACTCAACAACAATGACTCCAATCCAAATCTTCAAGCGGTACAAAGAGCTGCACAAAACGCAGTGAAAGCACGCCAAATCCTAATTGATATACCATCCGACAGCCAACTGGCTCCGGGTAAGATCTCACACGCCCAACTGACAGAAAAGATTAAACAGGCTCTCACCACGATCACCAAAGAGGACACCCCGGAACTGGACATTCGATCGATCACTCAATTCCGTAATGGAGGCACAATTGTCGAAATGGTCACCACCCAAGCAGCGGAATACCTCAGAGACCAACACATCAAGGACAGCTTCACCCAAGCCCTGGATCCCGGGGCGACACTCAAAGAATGATCATTCCTGGTAGTTATCCAATTTGTTCCACTGACCTTCAACCCGAGCAACACAGAACAAATACGAGAACTGGAGTGAGAGAATGGATGGAAAGAGAACGCTATCACAACAGCAAGATGGATCAAGCCCCCAGCCAAACGCACACCAACCCAAAGAGTGGCCCACCTTATCATCTCACTCAAGGACCTGAAGACAGCCAATGAAGGTATACGAGATGGAATAACACCAAACAAAAACAAATTACAGATCAAAAAGAACAAACGAGAACCTGTGCATTGTGCAAAGTGTCAGCGGTACGGACACATTGCTAGAGACTGCCTAGGCATTAGCACGGGTACGGGTAACCCGCGGCGGGTCGCGGGTATGGGTACTGGCGGGTACGGGTGCGGGTTGGGATTTTGAGACCCGTGACCTGCATACCCATCACTTCCATATATGGTCGTCTGCTGCAGCAACTGCCGTAGTCTGCGGTAAGGTGCGCATTTTTTTTTTTTTTTGATTCAATTTTCATGTCCTATGGAGAGTAATACTCTATGGAGGACAATACTATCTAGTCTAGGGGGCCCCCAGTGCCCCCTGCGCATCTCTGAGTTCGCGAATGCCCTGATGTGGGACGTGCCCCATCAGTCTGCCGTTCCCGCCGGCCATTTTAGACGTGCAACCCATCGAAGATGAGACGACTTATATGTACGCTTGTGGTAGGTATGGATTATCGGTATGAAGACAAAGACACATACTCGGCCGCAGAAGCGGGCAGGTACAGGAGTCAAAAGGTTGCAGTAGGATTAATTGGTGGGTGGTCCCATTTTGTTGGCTGATGGGAGGACCCGTTCCCGTCTGACTGATACCAGTGATGAAGCTAGTGACTCCGTGTGTGCGAGTGAGTGGTGGTGATACAAGATGATATGAAATGTTTGATGGTACCGAGGTGCGTGTACAAGCTTGCGTGCTTTCAAACCTGTTCAAAACTGATCAGTCTGCCGGAGTGCAAGGAAGTGGAATTTCACCAAGGACGGTCTTGGATCTACAAGTGCCATTGACATATCTAACAAGGTGAGGGGTGGCGTCGGGGTCTGTCAAAAGGAATTGAATGGAAGTGGCTCTTTGCCCTAGGGCGCTGACAAGTATGTGACGGTCATGTTGGAAGTGTGGGCAGTCTAGCAGGTAGTGGTGTACCGTCTCATCTATGCCGGGGCAGTGGGGGCAAGATGGGCTGTCAGCTTTGCGGATACGGTGAAGGTGCTTGTTAAGTGGTGCGTGGCCAGTTCGAAGGAATATATAGAGGCTGATGAGGCGTTTTGGGAAATTGGCAGTTAATTTGGTGAATGAACGTTTGAGGATGCTGGGGTCGAGTTGATTGAAGCGGTAGAAACGCGGGGATTTGCGCCAGAGCTGTCCCCATCTCTGGGTAGTGTCCTTGCTTTGCGTTTCTCTTAGGGCCGAAATGCTTAGTGGGAGGGCTCGGTGTCGAAGGAGGCGGGGTAGGCGGTTGACGGGGCTGTTGTTATGATGGCTCACTGCTGCCAGTTTGGCGTGCTTATCGACCTCCTCATTGCCATGGATCCCTGAGTGTCCTGGGACCCAGCGCATGGTTACCTTGAAGTCTACATTATCTTTGGCGATTTTGCTCATCATCCTACGAAAACAATCCGCCAGATAGGAACCAGGACGTGAATGGAATGTCTCACCTGCTCGAATCGAAGCTTGGTTGTCCACCGAGATAGAAAGGGGGAAGGACAGGTCGCGTTCCGTGGCCATCAAACGTGCGGCTAGAATCAGGCCGACTTCTTCTGCTTCAAATACCGTATGCTCTTCATCCGTCCCGAGGTGATATTGCAGTGTTCTGGGCTGCTGTCCTGCGCGGAATAGGACTGCAGCTGCCCCGATTTTACCCTTATAGCCCGATCCATCGCTGTATATCTGTATTTGGTCAATTAGTGTTTCATGTTCTGAAATGTGTTAAGACCGTACTCAAGTAGTATCGGATCCGAAGGGCTTCGGCCTCAGCTCGTGCGCTGTGCCCCTTTCCCGAGTCTTGCCCCTTATTTCAGAGAGCTAAAGTATCGCGTGTATAGAGTAACGGCCAATCCGGATCGGATCCGGACTAGAAACTAACGGGTGAGGACTGTCCGAAGACAGAGGCGGATATGTAGACTATAGGAATCTATCCTAAGTCTCGGAGTAGACAAGAGTAGCGTACTCAAGTCCGGATGGATAACGGAGGGACTCAGAGTCCAGACGGAATGAGTGCAATCTAAGATGATATTCGAACTGATCTACTACAGCGCATATACAAAGGTTTATATACTACGGATAGCTAACGGAATGATCCATAAGCAAAGGTGCGAGGCTATGTACGAAAGTATAAGCAAAGTCTAAGTGGAGCGTATTGGTAAGTTGGATGGATCACGAATCATGAACCGGGAATGAAGTACAAGTAAAAGCGGATTCGTAAGTGTAGCGGATCAGTAAGCATAGCGGATCAGTAAGCAAAGCGGAAGTAAAGGATAACCGGTATACCGGTGTACAGGAATACCGAAAGGAGATGAACGATAGTTAGAGTTATATGAACAGGAAATGAAATAAGAATCAAAGCGGATCTGTGGACCGGACGATGGATATGTTCATCGGATCTAGATCGGATCTGAGATCCAGATCATCGGATCTGTAACCGGATATATGGTATATGACAGTATCCCCCCCTTAGGGCCGATCCCTAGAGGCACAAGAATCAGCGATCCGGAACGGATGGTATGAGTGCGAGACAATGGAGAAGCTGATGGGAGAAGTTGCTGAGTTCGGATTCTGACAGATATACGGATGCCAAAGCGTCGCAGGGTGTTCCTTCCTTTCCCTACTTTTTCACTACCACTAGCTTATCTCAACCATGACTGATAACGGATCCGGCTCTAAGAAGACCGCTAAGCAGACTCTGGCGGATATCCAGGCCGCGCTGGCTGCTGCTGAGGCCGAGGTTCGGAAGGAGGAAGAGGCTGAAAAGCTGAAGCAACAAGCGGAAGAGGCGGAACGGAAGCGCTTGGCAGGGATTAAGAAGATTGAACGGGCTGAGGCCCGAAGGGAAGCGGAGGAGGCTAGGCGCAGGGCTATAGTAGCGGAAATGGTGAGTTATGACTTGTTCTATCGGATCCGTCCCTTATCGGATCCGTAGTCTCGCGCCATCTCAGCGGATAAGGATGGGGCTTGTACCCGCTGCGCTAAGAAGGGTCGGGCCTGTCTGTGGTCCGATGCGGATAGCAATTCCTTGGTAAGTCATCCTTGAATCTTCGGATCCGTGACTCTTAACATTCGGATAGATCAAGGCTTGTAACGCGTGCCGGAAGGACAAGGCTCCTTGTCCCGGACGACCTGGAACCGTTACGGATTCCAAGTCTAAGAAGAGGCAGCGCGCTGCTGAGAACCCATCTCCGAGAGGCAAGGGTAAGAAGCGCCAGCAGAGTCCGACTCCGGATCCGGATATGAAGACGGTAGTAGCGGATGAGGTGGAAGTGGAGTATGATGATCAGGCCTGGGTCGCGGCCGCTAATAGCATTGTAGCGGAACTGGCTCGGACCAACGGATTGCTCCAGCAGAGCATCGGAGCGGCGGAAGGGAGTAGGACTGCTATAGAGCGGATGAATACTAACTTGGAGGCGTTTTTGGAGCAGCAGAGGGAGTTCCAGACCATCCTTCTTGAGGGGATCCGGAATGGAATCCGGATTACAGAGGCGGCTCGTTCTGAGGCCACTGACAAGGACGTTGATGAATCCGGATCCGGATCGGGTGGGGACATGGAGATGGATGGCTGAGGATTTTCGGATCTGCCTTCTCTGCTACTAATGTACTTGTATATCCGCTTTGTATATTCATTGTATAGCAATAGGACCGGGTTTGTCTGGATATGCAGTGTGGAAATCCGAGACTAGATCGGACGCGTTTCCGAGTTCCGTGGCTAGTAGCCATGAAGTCTCTTCGTCTGTTCCTTCGTATCCGGACCATCGGACGAGGTATAAGAGTTGGCATTGTCTTCTACGACGGTCCAGCTTAGAGTCTAGGATTTCGGATATCTCATATTCTGGTTCTCCGTCGACTTCGACCGGAGGTGGAGGAGGCTGGATCCGATTGGGAATTGTGTTCGGAACGGATGGTTCTAGCTGTGAGACATGGAAGACGGGGTGGACGGATTTCATGGATTCGGGAAGTCGGATGGTAAAGGAATGGGTACCCGGACGGGATATGACTTCAAACGGACCTAGATTCTTTTCCGAGAGTTTCTTAGACGGACGAGTGGACCGGAAGTACTTAGCCTTGACAAAGACTTGGTCTCCGATATTGATATCCGGAGCAGGTTTCCGTTTAGCGTCCGCAGGTCCTTGATATCTTTCTTGGGCGTGAGCCATTTCTTCTCTAAGGAATTGGTGAAGGTCGTCGAGGTCTATAGCATAGTCGCGAGCGCGGATGGAGGATAGATCGCGTTCCGGATGGACGGATATGTTCGGATGATAACCCTTATTAGCAAAGAAAGGCGATACTCCGGTAGTAGCACTTGGAGCGTTATTGTAGGCAAATTCTGCTAAGGGAAGTAGTTCCGACCAGTTGTCCTGTTGATAATTGCAATATATCCGAAGGTATTGTTCCAGGGTTTGGTTGGCACGCTCGGTTTGTCCATCCCCTTCCGGATGATATCCGGATGTGAAGTGGAGGACCATATCCAATGCTTTTCCTAAGGATCGGAAGAAGTGGGATACAAACTCTGTACCGCGATCCGAGGTGACATGGGACGGAACTCCGTGCTTGGAAAACACATGAAGTAGGAATAGACGAGCGAGATCCGGAGAGGTAATGGTATCGTGAGTCGGAACAAATATTGCTTGTTTGGATAAACGATCTATGATAACGAGGATGGCTGTAAAGCCTGATGAGTCCGGAAGTTGCTCTATGAAATCCATGGATATGGAATTCCAAGGCTTTTCCGGTATGGGTAGTTGCTTGAGCAATCCGTAGGGTTTATGTCTCGGAACCTTGGCTCGGGCGCAGGTAGTGCAGGACCGGACGTAGTCCTTAACATAGGTGCGTATACCCGGCCATGTATACTCGCGTCGGATGAGGTCTAGGGTTCGGTTTTGACCAAAATGTCCGGATAAGGGGTGATCATGAGTATTACGGAGGACGCGAAGTCGAAGGTTATCGGATTCTGGGACATATATACGGTTGTCGCAACGGAGGAAACCCCTATCGTCCACTGTCCATCTCGGATCTGAAGGTACCGGAAGATGGTTGGTTGCAATAGGGTCATTAGGAAGTGCGGTCAGGATGTCTTTCCGAAGGTCATCAATATCCATTAGAACAGCTGCTCTAAGAACCGGAGTTGCTAAGGTTGAGGCTCGTAGGGACGAAGCTAACTGTTCGGACGTGAATACCGGACGGAAGTTATGAGGGTTAACTCGAGCGTAGTCCTTATCCCCCTCTTTGGGATAGACGTCCCAGCGTCTAGTAAGGGAATCCGGTTTAACTCCGAGTTTTCCGGGACGGAAGCGGATGACAAGATTGAACTGATGGAGGAATTCCGACCAGCGGGCCTGACGGCGAGAGAGGAGTTTGGTAGTGGCGAAGTACTCAAGGTTCTTGTGGTCCGTGACAACATCTACAGGCTCGGCCGAGCCTTCTAGATAATGTCGCCAGGTCCGGAAAGCTTCGTATATAGCTAGAAGTTCCTTATCGTGGGTGTCATAGTTAAGTTCCGGAGCGGTTAGCGTTCGAGAGTAGAACGCTACCGGACGAAGCTCTGAGTCCGGACATACTATGGATAGTATTCCAGCTATAGCGTAGTCAGAGGCATCGGTTTCCACAACTATAGGAACATCCGGCATCCAGTGCGTAAGCACCGGAGCCGTAGTGAAGGCTTTCTTGAGTTCTTCGAAGGATTTCCGACATTCATCGGAAAAGTTCCACGGAGCATCCTTGCGTGTAAGCCGTGTTAACGGAACCACGATATCCGAGTAGTTGAATATAAACCGTCTATAGAAATTTGCGAATCCGAGGAAGGATTGGATATCCTTGACTTTCCGAGGTTCCGGCCAGTCAGTAATAGCTTGGATCTTATCGGACGACATAGTTAAGCCGTCCGGAGATAGGAGATATCCGAGATATTCAACGGAAGTGGAATGGAATTCGCATTTTTCGGGTTTGGCATAGAGACGATGTTTACGGAGTCGACGGAGTACTTCTCGGACGTGTTGCTTGTGGGACGCAAGGTCATGGGAATAGATGAGGATGTCGTCCAGATATACGATAACGCATACATCCAGCATATCAGCAAACACGCTATTGACAAAGCGCTGGAATGCTGCTGGAGCGTTAGTGAGACCTTCCGGCATCACCAACCATTCATAGGAGCCATAGCGCGTTCGGAAGGCAGTCTTCCATTCGTCCCCTTCCGCTATCCGGACGAGATGATAAGCGGATCGGAGGTCGATTTTGGTATAAACTTTAGCACGGCTCGGAGAGTCTAATAGGTCGGCAATGAGGGGTAATGGATATCGGTCTTTCTTAGTGATCTGGTTGAGTCCACGGAAATCCACACAAAGGCGGAGGGATCCGTCCTTTTTCTTGACAAATAGGACCGGAGCTCCGTGAGGAGAGGATGAGGAGCGGAGGAGTCCAGAGGCAATATTTTCATCAAGAAACTTCCGGAGGGCTGCAAGCTCGACCGGGGATAGAGAATAGATAGTTCCGAGGGGAGGACTAGTTCCTTCTTCCAGATCTATGTTCAGATCATAAGGACGATGTGGAGGAAGCTGACCAGCCTTTCCCTTGTCGAAGACATCCGCAAACTCGTGATAGTCCGAAGGAATTTGGGATAGATCCGGAGGATCGGACGATAGAGAAGCGGATCGGAGATCGACACCGGATGGTCGAAGGTATATACTGAACTGGACCGATCCTTCTAACTTGCAGGCCCGGCAAAAGGCAACTGCATTGATTAGGGATATATTAGGAACAGTGTTATCAGCGGAGGGTACGGATGTAGTCGGAGGAGGTATGGTTTCCGTCGGAGGAGGGATATCCGAGGACGGAAGTGACGTCGGAGGGGTCGATGGCATTCCATGAGATGTCGTCCGGAATTCGATGCTGCCCAAAACCCAGTCAATCAACGGATTGTGTCGGGTGAGCCAGCTATATCCAAGAACGATAAAACAAGATGAATCCAAAGGGGTAACGTAGAACGTATCAGAGGTGACTACACCGGACGGAAAGCGGACGGACAAATCTATAGCTTCGGAAATAGTATTATTACAAGTACCATCAAACAAGCGGAGCGGAATCGTAGGTATCGGATATGTAGGGATTTTGTGTTTTCGGATGAACGCAGTATCTATGAAACAATGAGAAGAACCACAATCTACAAGAGCTGGAAATTCGGATACGGATGGAAGTAACGGAAGTGAAACATATGGACAGAGGGAAGTCGGATCCGAGAGCGCGACAGCGTTGAGTCTTAACTCCTTTGTGCAGGCAGAGTCAACGCGACCCTCTTCCTGCACGGAGCTAGGAGAGTCGCGGACTATTTTTTTGTCTCAGTAGAGACATCCGGTTTGACTTCCGGAGCGACTACTGCAGCGCGGCCTTTGGCAGCACGCGAAGTAGACTTGGTGCATTCCCGAGCAGTATGGCCGGGTCCACCACAGAATAAGCAGAGTTTCTTGTCCATCCTTCTCTGCCGCTCTTCGGACGTTAACTTTCCGTCCTTACCCAGCTTGGAAGTAAGATCCGGAACCTTAGGAGCGGACGAGTTCGAGGACGCGGATGGCTTTGTAGACTTCTGATCATTGGAGTTTCCGGATTTGTGATTTCCGGATCCGGACGTATTGGAGTTCGTCCGGTCAGAAGCAGATTGCTTAGGGGTAGTGGATGAAGTGGGTTTAGCTTCTCGAGAGATCTCTCCCTTCCGTTCCCAGTATCGGGCGTCGATAGTCTGAGCGAGGACTTTGTATTCGGAAAGAGTAGAGGGTTTACCCATGCGACTGATTTCATCCTTGATACGGGCCGGGAGTCCGTTGTAGAATTGGCGTCGTAAGGCTCCGTCGCCCCAGCCACGAACCTGTGAAGCAAGACGCTGGAATTCCACAACGTACTTGTTGATGCGCTGTCCATCGCGCATGTGGAGCTGTTCGAGCTGCATTTCTGCATCACCGGATGGGTCATGAGGCCCGAAGTTGGCTTGGAGTTCAAGCATGAACACGGAATAGTCATCCATCCAATCCGGATGGTCGTCCGAATCATCGGACAGGAGATCCGGTTCAAACCATTCAAGGGCCATACCCTTAAGGTAGGATTGGGCGAAGTTGACTTTAGCCCTTCCGGTACGGAAAGCCTTAGGCTTGCTCTGGAAGTTAAGCTCACACTGGACAAAGAACGCACGGAGCTTCCGTGGTTCGGATCCGTCGAAGGTATCCGGTTCTCGGACCTTGACTCTAGAATCTTCGGATGCGGGCGCGCGACGATTATTGCGAGCAAGGTTATCGATGGCTTCTGAGAGTCGAAGCATAACGCGGTCTTGTGGGTTTAGACCGTCATTTTCATCATCCTCAACATCCGGATCATCATCCGGATCACCACCGTTATCATCGGGTGGATTACCAGGGAAATCATCATCACCATCATCGGGATCATCATCGTCCGGAGGTCCTACGGCAGGAGTGCGTGTTGGGGTTTCCGGGTGTCGACGATTAAGGAGTTCGGATATGGTTTGAGCGGTTCCGTGGGCGCTAACACGGCGCTGAGAGAAACTGGTGAAGGTGTTGACTATAGGTGTCGGATCACGACGGAGGGAGGTTAGTCCGACCGCGTGCAGAGTTGTTTGTGTCTTGGTAGGAGGCATGATAGATGTTAAGTAACTCGGAAAGGTATGAGTTCGAATATACTGTTAAGACCGTACTCAAGTAGTATCGGATCCGAAGGGCTTCGGCCTCAGCTCGTGCGCTGTGCCCCTTTCCCGAGTCTTGCCCCTTATTTCAGAGAGCTAAAGTATCGCGTATATAGAGTAACGGCCAATCCGGATCGGATCCGGACTAGAAACTAACGGGTGAGGACTGTCCGAAGACAGAGGCGGATATGTAGACTATAGGAATCTATCCTAAGTCTCGGAGTAGACAAGAGTAGCGTACTCAAGTCCGGATGGATAACGGAGGGACTCAGAGTCCAGACGGAATGAGTGCAATCTAAGATGATATTCGAACTGATCTACTACAGCGCATATACAAAGGTTTATATACTACGGATAGCTAACGGAATGATCAATAAGCAAAGGTGCGAGGCTATGTACGAAAGTATAAGCAAAGTCTAAGTGGAGCGTATTGGTAAGTTGGATGGATCACGAATCATGAACCGGGAATGAAGTACAAGTAAAAGCGGATTCGTAAGTGTAGCGGATCAGTAAGCATAGCGGATCAGTAAGCAAAGCGGAAGTAAAGGATAACCGGTATACCGGTGTACAGGAATACCGAAAGGAGATGAACGATAGTTAGAGTTATATGAACAGGAAATGAAATAAGAATCAAAGCGGATCTGTGGACCGGACGACGGATATGTTCATCGGATCTGGATCGGATCTGAGATCCAGATCATCGGATCTGTAACCGGATATATGGTATATGACAATGGGACAATGAAGACACCAATCAAGATTTACTGTGACAATCAAGGGACAATCACATTAGCATCAAATAACAAGTTCCATGCACATACCAAGCACATTGACATCCGATACCACTTTATCTGAGTGCTGGTCAAGAACCAACTCTATCCCTCCAATACATATCCACGGATGAGAACATTGCCGACGCGTTTACAAAAGCTTTGCCGGCGCCACGTGTTCGAGAGCTGAGAGAGAAGATGAGAGTCAGTTGCGCTCGAGGGGGAGTGTTGGACACATATGATAGTTGTAATGATCTGAGTGCAAGTACTAACGCTGACTAAATGAGAATAGCCGAAGTGCCGGATGTTTGTCAGCGACTGCGCAGATCAAGGACAAACGGTTACTGTACATTACCACTTTGGTCACCCCATTTCAAGTACCTCTTAGGTTATATTATACCTATAAGGGTTTTCACCTAGGGGGTGCTTTTCGGATGGTCTGGCCGATGTTTGTTGGTCTTTCCCCAAGTGCATAGGGTCCAAAATAAAATATGTTGGGCATGGTCCAGCGGTCAAAATAATTTTTGTGTGGGAAAGACCACCAGCCAACATTGGACCATACATGCATGGTATTTTCCCATGGTGGAGGGGTGTCAGGGGTCCTCTTACCACCCAATTTTCTGCGCCAAAAAATGAAAATTTTGGGGCATTCTTGGCCCCTGATATGCAAGCTAATGGGTCATATAATGACTATAATGACTATTAGATATGTCTATGAAATAGGATCAGAAAACACGAAATCAGCATTCATTCACGCCCCCCCCCCCTCAGCCCATGATCTCTCCCATCTGAAAATGATCATTCATTCACACTCCCCCCCCCTGAGCCCAGGATCTCTCCCCTCTGAAAACGATCACACATTTACCTCACACCATTATGTCTATAAAATTGCTATGCCTACAGAATCATCACTTGGAAATCGCACTATTCA
This sequence comes from Suillus subalutaceus, assembly GCF_016647625.1. Lineage (NCBI taxonomy): Eukaryota > Fungi > Basidiomycota > Agaricomycetes > Boletales > Suillaceae > Suillus > Suillus subalutaceus. The sequence continues at coordinate 47,349 of NW_024540406.1, forward strand.
GATCTTGATCAACCAATGCCTGGTCTCAGCTACTCGCCTACGCCTACAGAATAATTACTTGGGGATCACACTATTCAGATATCAACCAACACCTGGTCTCAGCTACTCGCCTACACCTACAGAATCATCACTTGGGGATCGCAATATTCAGATATCAACCAACACCTGGTCTCAGCTACTCACCTATGCCTACAGAATCATCACTTGGGGATTGCAAACCAATGCCTGGTCCCAGCTACTCGCCTACACCTACAGAATCATCACTTGGGGATCACAATATTCAGATATCAACTATTTGTCCACCAACACCTGGTCTCAGCTACTCGCCTATGCCTACAGAATCATCACAGTGTCAAATGCAAAAGTGACTAGAGGAAGGACCACAGAGACAGGTGGGAGGGACCATGGTGAATGGGAAATGACTATAGGCAGATATGGGAAGACCCAAGGTAAATAAGAAAGGATAGTAGGGAAGGACCATAGTGAGTGGGAAGGAGCATATAGACATATGGGAAGGACCACATTAAATAAGAAAGGACCATATAAACATGTGGGACGGACCATGGTGGATGGGAAATGGCCATAGGGACATATGGGAAGGACTGCGGTAAATAAAAAAAGGACCATAGACACATGTGGGAAAGACCACTGGGGATGGGAAATGGCCATAGAGACATACGGGAAGGACCGCAGTGAATAAAAAAGGACTGTAGACACATGTGGGAAAGACCATGGGGGATGGGACATGGCTATAGAGACATGCAGGAAGGACCACAGTGAATAAAAAAGGACCATAGACACATGTGGGAATGACCACGGGGGATGGGACATGGCCATAGAGACATGCAGGAAGGACCACAGTGAATAAAAAAGGACCATAGACACATGTGGGAATAACCACGGGGGATGGGACATGGCCATAGAAACATCAGGAAGGACCACCGGGGATGGGACATGGCCATAGAGACATATGGGAAGGACCGTGGTGAATAAAAAAGGACTGTAGACACCTGTGGGAATGACCACCGGGGATGGGACATGGCCATAGAGACATGGGAAGGACCATGGTGAATAAAAAAGGACTGTCTAGGAATGTCTCCACCTTCTAACCCTCAGAATTTATACTCATTACAGTCCCCTGTGCACTTAGGCTTATGTATTTAATTGTCTGTCAAAGGTCAGGCAAGCTGTGTGGCGAGGATCAGAGGACTAGCAATGTCAGACAAGTTGGAAGAGATTCAGGAGATTATGTGATACAGTTCAGGCAACATTTAGCAGCTCAACTTGGACCAAAATTTGGAGTCTGACACTTGAAAACCATGATAATAGATTAAATCATTAAATCAATTAAAATCCTCGAACACCAATTTGAGTTGAGCAAACACAAAATTCTCACTTCAAGTACCAAGCAAATGAAATGATGAGGATAAGGGTAGGCATGTATCATAAGTAACTTTGAATCATGAGTAATGAGAAAAGCATACAAAAAGCATAAGAAAAGCATATGAAAAGCATATGACAAGCATATAAGAAGCATCTGAAAAAAATAAGAAAAGGACGGCATGATATGACACGATTAGTAGATATTACCAAAGGTGGGCGTGAGCAAGGCCTGCGCAGTTAGTAATACTCATATTCATCTTCTTCAATGATTGCACGGCGATCGGGAGATGCAGGGCGGATATGCGAAGGTCTGACAGTTGAATGATTGCAGCGCTGTGAGGAACCAGTGCAAGAAGTTGGCACAATGGAGGAATGTGATAGTAGCTGAGAACGGGAGGTGCTGGCAATTGGTGCAGAACTTACACGTGCCTGCGATTGGGCGCAGCCTAAAGGTATACGAGAACTGATACAATAGGGTGACAATTAGCAAACACGTTTAAAAGTTGGGTATAGCAACGCACTTCTCATGGACCCTGACACGGTGCCTCTCCTCCACCATTTCATGCTCCAGATCTTCAGTCTCCTGTGCAGATTCATAATGGGGCCGCGTCCATTTGTGAGTATCTGGGTTATATGTTGGCATAGCATCGTCAAATGCATGATGTCGACGTGGTCCATCGTGTGAATGCTCATATCGAGAGCGGGAGGGATATGTCGCGTCCCCGACGTGCGAATAACCCGAGGTTGACATAGGAGTTGATGCACGTGAAATAGGAGCGGGAGACGAAAACTGGGAAGATGGTGTTGGTGGTGACGAAGGTGGGAGTTCCTCAAAGACTCGGTTAGTAGGGGTGACACTGAGCGCAGAGCTTCCTGGGGTGGCAACGAAGGCGGGAAATGATCATAGATGGCTCGGTTAGTATGGCGACGAGAGCGCGAAGCTTCATGATTGGAGTGCGAAGCTGCCTGATTGGAGCGCGAAGCTCCAGTAGTTGAGTGCAAAGCTTCCTGATTGGAGCGCAAAGGGACGCGAAACTGTTAGATTAACACTGCAGGTTGTTTGATTACCTGTTTGGTGTGGCGTCTAGGAGTGTTGTCTTGAGTGTGTTCTTGAGTGTTGTCCTGGGCGTCATCTTGCAGAAGATCCTTGATGAACTTCTCTGAGTCTTGGAGGGAGCGAACAACCTTGCTGTTAGTGTCGATGACGAGTGGGATGAGGCACATGCTTGTGGCCTGTGTCTCAACTGTAAGGATATCACCTGTAGTCATTTATCACTCATGTATGTTTAGAGCAGCCAAAATGTACTTTCTGGCCATCTGCTGATATGCAAGACAACACTTGGCTCCTCCACCATCACCCCTTCTCCTTCCTTTGTCACCTGACTTCTTGGACTTGCCTTTGCGCTTCTTCGCCTTTGCTGCCTCCACCTTGCTGCCTCCGCCTCGGTATCGTTGTTGTTGTCGTCAAGACCTAACTCAGCCTCGTACATCGCTCCAAGATGGAGCCTGAGATACGGAGCTACCAATGCACATAGTTGACTTGCAGATAGAGCCTTTAGATCAAAATCTGGGCTGGGCGGGGGAACACCAGCGGGCCAGTCATAAATGCAGAGCTTCTCAGTATACAGGATGTCCAACATGGTCAGCCACCTGCTATTGGAGGTGTTGAGCAGATGGCTGGCCTCAGCTACCCAGTATTTAGTCAGTAAACTAGAAGGATAATACAATAAGAAACCTACCAAACTTCTGACTAATCATCATGGGCGGGACCTTTCTATTCCTATCCCTGGCAGGCTTGCCATTGCACAAAAGGCTACCATTTGGAGCAGTGGAAGAGGCAGGGAGTAAGCTGAAAGTCTTGCCTTCAGCATGTGCAGCTTCTAAGTCTTTGTACCTGAAAGTAAATTCAGCACCGACCCCTATGAATCAACAAAAGACGTACTTGAGGATTGTGGTGAGCTCATCTAACCAACGCTTAATATCAAGTTGGATGTGAATTGATGAGGGCTTTGACCATGTCAGAGCCGGTGAACAGCCCTGACACCTGATGGCCTGCCTCTTCATCACCGGGAAATATTGCAACACCAGCAATGTGAATGCCATGGGTGCGATGCCAGTATGCAGCCTTGATAGTAGTTAGTCTTGGGATTGAGGTTGGATGAATGCCACACTTACTGATTTTGTGAAAGCATCATGAATACCCATCATAAGACCTGCAGCAGAATGCGATGTAAGATCCTCAGTTGTACCCGCAACAGCACAATCCCAGTTTTCCTGTATCTCCTTCCACAACGATGTGTGCTGAGGGTCATTCTGTGGGTGGGCTTGTAATGAGCTCGCTGCTTGACCTTCCAAGCCTTGACGTCCTCTGCAAAAGTGATTAGGACTGAGTAGAATAATTGTGAGGATAGCGACACACCTGGCGACACAACTCCCAATACTCCTTTAGGCAGGGGATGGGTAGCTGCAAACCACATCTGGTGTTGGTTCCACGGAGACTCCTTGCAGGTAGCCTTCATAGCCAACCCAGCCTCGATGAGAATCGTCCGCGCACTCTTCCCATATTCTTGACCCAGTGTTTTAGCAGCTTCCAATGTCTTCTTCCCAAGCTCTTGCGCCTTTAAGATGCCTACTTGGGGCATTCTTCCTTTCGTCTTCACAAAATCTTTGTTGTCCTCATCTTCGCTTCCGTGATGTTCATCGGCCTCAACCATTACCTTGACCTTTTGCTTTTGCTTGGCCGTCAATCATGGTGGAGATGGGGGATCAGCTTCAGAGAAATCCTCGTTGTCTTCACCATGAGTTGCAGCAATATCATGATCAGTAGTTTGTTGTGCTTTCTTCTGCTGCTCTTCATCAACAGCCCAGTCACTGTCGGAAGGCGAGCTCTCTTCACCTGGCACTGCAATTAGGTGCATAAGATTTGACGCCACCTGACCTATGCGGGCAACCATTAGTAGAAGTGGCTGTATTCAATATTAGTTAAGCTACAGTGGCTCAAAAAAGTGTCCCAATGTTTGTGGATTTTCATGTAATTGCTTCATTGTGAGTCAGGGTGTGGGAATCTGACTAAGCTATAAGGAGGTGTCAGAACACTCTGCCTCTTGGCTTTATCTCTGTTTCCTGTAGCGTGGGAATCCGATGTTATCGTGTGAAGATATGGACATTTTAATTTGATGCCTCATTGGGACACTTTTTTGACTTTGAATTTGACCAAGCATTACCCATTAGTAATATTCCCTCACTGTGCTGTAACTCTCTTCCACAGCTGAAATAGCCCCTATTCTCATCTTTAGCTCCTCTTATCTGTCTAACAGGCAGATTTCTACTAAAACTGGCCTGAGCATGGATACTATTGCTAGATTCATCAAAAAGACCATTCAATATAAGAAAAATATCAAATTAAATCACCCTTTTAGGCTCATACCATATAGCAAAAGATCTTTTGGGTATTATATTTTGACTGGGCAGGCTGCTAATACTACTTAAGCCATCAAATTCATTTATTCTATTATCCACACCAGTCTCCACTCAAATAGTCAGGAATGCTCTCAAGGCAGCTAACCTTGAAGCTATAACTAAAAAGAACAGCTTCTCCTATCTTCATCCTATAGAAGGAGGAGACCTAGCCTTTGCTCTGAAGCACCAGTGTTGGACTTTGAGGACTGGAATAGGGCTATCTGGTTAGATGAGGCAAAAATCAATAGAATGGGGTCAGATGACCAGAAATATGTATGGAAAAAGGCAGAAGAAACTACTAGGACAAAGAGAAATCAAGAAAACACTCAAGTTTGGAGGAGAAAGCTTGATGGTATGAGGTTGTATGAGGTGGACTAGGGGAGGAATTCTCTATGAGGTGGTGGGGAGGATAGATGCAGAGCAGTGCATCTCGATTTTGGCAGAGTGTCTGCTTAAAAGCATGCAGGAATCAAATATTGATGAAGAAGACACCATCTTACGACAAGATAATGATCTTAAGTATACTTCAAGTTGGCTACCAAATGGTTTGAAAACTATGATATTACTGTTCTATCATGGCTAGTACAGTCTTTAGACCTCAACCCTATTGAACAACTCTAGAAATTACTCAGGAGGTGTATCAGGATCCTCAATAGGGGCTATTTCAGCTGTGGAAGAGAGTTACAGCACAGGGAGGGAATATTACTAATGGGTAATGCTAGGAATTGATAGATAGTATGTTTTTAAGAGTGGTAGAAGTGATTAGAGCAAGAGGAGGCAACACTAAGTACTAGAATTATAGAGATTATATTGGTCAAATTCAAAGTCAAAAAAGTGTCCCAATGAGGCATCAAATTAAAATGTCCATATCTTCACACGATAACATCGGATTCCTACGCTACAGGAAACAGAGATAAAGCCAAGAGGCAGAGTGTTCTGACACCTCCCTATAGCTTAGTCAGATTCCCACACCCTGACTCACAATGAAGCAATTACATGAAAATCCACAAACATTGGGACACTTTTTTGAGCCACTGTATAAAATACAAAAAATGTTCAAGACTTACCTGAAGTTTTGTGGCCATCATTATTCCCGCCATCCTCTGGGTAGTGTGACTCGGTAGAGGTACCTGCATTTACTATTAGTTAAGCTATTAAATACGAAAGAATTGACTGACCTGAAGGATCCTTGCCCTGATCCTCGTTGCTATACCCTGCATCGTGGGACTCAGTACAAGTAGCTACATTACTATTGGTTGAGCTATGAAATGCGAAAGAGCTGAATATGTCTCACCTGAAGTCCCGTGGTCATTGTCATTCCTACCATTGAGATCATTTGTCTGACTTTGAGAGATAGCATTCAGATTCTCACTTGCAGTAGTGGTGTGTTCTCCAGTAACAGGTGTAGGAGCTGGCAAATGACAAGTCAAAACAGGACGTTCACACCATAATAAAATGCTTGCCTGATTCTACATCGCCTTCTTGGATGTCAGCAGATACTTGTTCATCTGCAAGGAGGCAAAATTCGTCACATGTTAACGAAGTGCCATCAGCAAGTTGCACATGCGACGGGCGGGATTGCTGATTGATAGCGATGTGGGAAGTTTTTGGAATTATTGATGAGCGCCTAGTGAAACTACTCTCAAAAATCTCCTCTTCGGCAGATGAAGTCATGGGGTCGGTGTGCTTGGACCGTGCAAGCAGACGAGGCTTGGGTAGAGTACAAGTAGACAGCTAAGAGGTCAGTGATGATATCTGGCAGTCACAACTTACCTCTGGATGGTCGTCGCCATGGCCTGATAGCATTCTTGGGGCCAGCGCAATGGCGGGGGCGGGGGCGAGACCATTTTGGAGATTCCAGGGACTAAAATAAGGGGAAGTCAACTATAATGGACAAAGCTTGAAACAAGAAGACTTGCCTCGACATCATCCACATCGGATGCCTTCCTGCGAGTCCTGACATGATTGAGGAGTCAGCTGCTGGAGACGTTAAGGACAGAAAAAATACCTTGATTTGATCAGGCAGAGGTGGGTGCCTGCTATGATGACCTGAGCGGGTAGTAACTGGCAGGCATTTTCAAGAGAAATGATAGTGTTCCAATGATTGTGGAGATACGTGGAACACAAGTTGAGAACTCGAAGTTAGCTCAACAATGTTTGACTGACACGAAGTCAGACAATATGAGAATAAGTAGGAGAGCAAACTGAAAAGAATATTGGTTTGAGAAGGTAGAATTTGATGCGCTCGAACTTGAGACTCATTACCTTTATATTTTGAAAATGATCTGGGCGTTGTTGCAATTATCGCTACTAGTAGTGGGGCACAGCCCTGAAACTAAACATGGTTAGTGGTAAAAAATGAAACCATAATTGCAATAGTGACCTTGGCCATACTGTAGGTCAGGGGTAGTGGCTATGTACAATGCCAGACCCCTTAAAAGTGACTAAAAGAAAAAAATTATGATTGATCGATTAAGTCAGAGACCTAGCTAGGAAATCTAACTATATTGAGAACTTATGTTTTTTTAGAATCTTGGGTGGTAGGTCACCGTATCATATGGTTGAAGACACATCCAGGCCTGTCGATTGCTTGAGTTCGGATCTCCCTCGATTGCTAGACATTGATGGACAAGCTTGAGGATGACACGTAAGGGAGTAGTGCGGGTGCTAGGGACGATTGTGAGTGGCAAGATGAATCTACAAGAAAAATGCAAACCATTCTCGGTATTCTTGAACACAGTGACACCTACAGTGTATGTCTCTATAATTTCTTCCCATAGTTAGCGACATGTTCTATGAGATCAAATTTGAGCTAATGAGTACCAGTTAGCCCTCCAACGTTTACAAATACATAATTCAGCTCACAGGGTTAGGTTGCACAGAGAGTGTTTGTCTGAGATGATTTGAAGACCTGCCTACTATGACACAGGTACTCGAAATACTGATTGGATGAGGTCAAAAACAGAGGTATCCTATGTTGTCGTCTATGCGTTTATTGCAAGTGAATAAATAAAGTAAATGCACTCAGCGATGACTGAAGTCTTCAATGAATTGCCAAATAGCCACTGGGTAATTTCAATAGAAGTCATATCCTGTGTTGAAGTCTGAATGAGCATGTTGCTAAGCGAATGAAGTGTAGAAGCGGCTCACCGATGCTGTAGATAAACGTATTTGATTCAATGTGAGATTGGAAAACGTTGACATGAAGTGATGGGTGCCAGAATCAAGTTTGATGGGCATCAGGAGATGTTATGATGGAAATATATTCAAAACTCATGGATTACACTGACTACTGAGATGTGAATTGATAACGAGATATGAGACTAAGCACACCCAAGAGGGTCTTCAACCCCACTGGCGCAGCAACGTGTGAGCGACCAGGGCGACTCTCCAGACGTGAAGTCTAGGAGTGGAAGATCAGTGACGCAAAGTCAACTAATCAATGAGCAAACAGCACAAAGCCAGTTCAAAAGCGCCGGGAACCGTTGGAGGATCAATCAAGGGCAGGGAAAAGCATAATTGAGGGTGGGGGAAAGCATAATTGAGGGTGGGAATACTAGTATAGAGGATGGAGTGACAATGTTATCGATGTGGTCCGTGTCCAGGATGAAACTGTGACATGTTGTGGGACTTTCCCACAGGTTCACAAACTTCGACAAATGAACAATTTGGGAAATTCCCACAACTTTGTTTCTTGTCTGTTTCCTTCTCTATATTCCCTTCCCCTAGTTCCTTTCCAGTTCCTTCCTTACCGTCAGTTCCCAACTTTGAGCGGTCCTTCGTCACTCAGTACATCAAACTCATCAAGCTCATCGAACTCGTCATTCTCATCACTGTGATCGATCCCTCAAAGGTCCCCGGCGCTTTTGAACTGGCTTCATGCCATTCGCTCATTGATTAGTTGACTTCGCATCGCTGATCTTCCACTCCTAGACTTCATGTCTGGAGGGTCGCCCCGGTCGCTCACACGTTGCTGCGCCAGTGGGGTTGAAGACCCTCTTGGGTGTGCTTAGTTTTGTATCTTGTTATTTCAGGTGCGCCACACACTCCTGCAGACCTTCTCTGATTTTTCAGGTGTGCCAATCGTTTCACTTCTCACTTGTCAGTCTAATCGGTGAGTTTCTGATATATTTCATCCATTATAACGTCTCATGATACTCATTGTACTTCACGCACTATAGTACTTGTTACTTTAGATATGTCTTCTTTTTGGTAAGTGTGCCCTTTCCTTTATCTCACTAAACATATAATGAACGGCGCTTAGACTCTCATAATACAAATTCAAACTCTTGAGGTGTGTTTTCCTTGTGCCTGTTATCGCACCTACTAAACTTTGCAGTTTTTCATCATGCCCAACGCTTTGATGATGTTCAAGGCTGATCCGACCCTTCGTGCATGTATGTTACGCTCCTCACTTGATGTTTCAATTTACTTATGCGCATGCAAACTACAGCGTGGTTGCAATCTTTCGATGCCTATGCAGTTGCCGTCCAGGGCAATCTGGTCATCACCATGCCCAACATGGACTTTGTTCCTCAGTTCCACCATTTCGAGGAAGAAAATGTACAAGCACATGCCGATTGGTGTTTCAGTGTCGTCAACTGCTTTCAATGGCCTCAAGCCTACGACAACATTTTCTGCAATTCTGTCTGTATTCCCTGTAAGGAGTTCTACCCATTCCCACACCCGCTTCACTGGGCATGGTTCACCCTGGAGCAAAAGGACTTCAAGGCCATTCCAGGCAACTCATTTCCTGTAGGCACACTTGCTTCTAACAAGGTTGAAGGATTGGAGTTGCTCCTGTCAATGGCAGACAAGCGTGTCCAGGACTGGAGGGCCAATCGACAAGGTAAGAAGGACGTCATCATCAATCGTGTTGTGTCTCTTCGACACAGCATCTCGCGGCTCAAAACACATCCCCTAACCTTTTGTGATCTCCTCATCTTCGTCATGGACACCCAACACCTATTCCTTGAAATTCAATCCTTTATGGATTGGGTTCTCATCACCCAACCTCGCATCTCCTCCGGCATTGGAGCTAACCCTGTCAACTCAGCCTGGATGGGCGCTTTCACACATGACAGTGACATGTGCAACAAGCTCCACATGGCTGGCATCCCCATCTGGTATGTCCGTATGATGGCGTACATTCCTGCTCATATGAAGGTCATCAAACCCGTCTTGATCACACATCCGGATGACATCGTCATCTCGATGTATGCAGAGGGCAACAAAATTCGCCCTTATGACATCATCTATCGTGGTCAAGGTGGCCACCAGTGTCAACTTCACATTCGCTGCCTATATGGCGGCACAACTTTCAAACATCCTGATGGGCCGGTTGCTTCGTCTGCTTCAACAAGCAGTTTCTCTATGCCCAGTTCTTCTACTCCTGCGCCATGCTCTCAGCCATCCGCTGCTGGCAAGGCCCCTCAAAAAAGTAAGAACAAGCATAAGCGACAACAACCTTGTAGGTGAACCTATTCTAATCAGTTACATTACTAACTACTGTATCAGATGCGAGAGAGGCTTGGCCCACCCAACCGTCCCAGTCAGGTGAATCCAGGGACAAGTGGAAAGACCCCGAAAGCCCATATCTTCCACCATCTATCTTACATTGGGATGATGCCCTCAAAACTTGCACAAAGGATCCATCCTGTGTGCATATGCCCTATGCGATTGATCGGGGATACAGATTCCCTGAACCCGCTCTTCTCCTCGGTCCCAGGCTACCGGAGCGCCTGCAAGGCTATATTGCTACCTGGCTCGCTTGTCGTCCGTTATGGATTGGCCGAGTCGATCATGACCCACCACACAATTACCCTTCGCCACAGCTCTGGCGCGACTTTCTCGGCAGCGGGTTGACAGCCCAATCACAAGGTGCTGCGCCCAAAGGCAAAGATCCCGAAAAGAAGGGTCTTACGGCGGTGGAGAAGCTCAAATCTTTAGTACTAACTTCCCTCAGATTGATTCCCCTTTGCACTCTCCCAGACTGCGTGCCCGTGGACAGCTCCTCCAACTGACTTTGTGTCGTTGGTGGCCCTCCATGTGACTTCGAGTCCACAGCATTCATTATGGCCGTTCATCGTCCAAAGCCTCGCCGTCGTGAGGCATCAACCTCCCTCGCACAAGAAATATCCCCTTCAATTCCACAGCCAGTCACAATCATCTGTGAGCCTTGGATGAACACGGCATGGCGACGTCCTCATCAATCTAGACAGCTCAATCTATATCTTCCTGCCCCGCCTCCCTTGTTGGTGCTGCCCAGACGCCAACACCTCACACAGCAAAATTTCCGCCATCCACCATCTGTGTCTAGAACATCGGCACTGCAAGACAATACCATGGATGAAGGTCTCTTCAGTGACTCCCTCCATTTCTCCAACGATCCTATCACTCATCATCTCACCAGCTCGCAAAAAGGGTCAACCAGTGGCGCAGATGGTCGCAAGAAGTCATTCCTTCCCGTCTTTTACCATACCTATCCTACATTCAGTGAACTTCAGCGCTACGTTATACCAACACGCCAGGACAACCTCAGCAAGATATTGGAGTTTGCATAGCTGGATGTAGGACTCGGAGCATTACAGTTGCATGCGTGCACTTCGACGGTATGTTATTTGTCACTCTTCTACTAAATCTATCTCATGTACACTCCAGTATTGAAAGAAATCGACATCATTGCATGCCCTTGTTTCCCTGCCCCCCTCCAGCTCCTCTGTCGCGGTCTGTTTCCATGTGCTCCTGTCACTCCCTCACTCGCAGTGGACTTGCGCATTTTAGAGTTCATCCATCTGCTCTTTGTACGTCAGTCTCCCAACCAAACCGCTTGGTGTGATGCGGTGGAAACCTTTCCAGATGGAATGGGTTACAAATTGTTCTGCAAGGTTAGCTTTTCAAATTCTCATGTGTGCAGTGATGCTTTATCGTTGATCAGAATAACTTGCGTCATCGTTTTGGCAATGTTTTTCACTGGTACCGAGTACTGACCATCATGGCTCATGATCACATTTCCACCCTCATCACCGACGTTTGAAAGGGTCCAGGCACGTCTCCCACCAATCGATCAGCCCAGTGAATACCTCTGTTCTCATTGCCTGCTTTGTTTCAGAGGAAACACTTACCATGGATCAGATCTTCATTCTATGTAAGTCTGTCTCAGCTCGTACTGTACTGTGATTAATTGGTGACAAAGCCTAGACATTATCATTTGCATAGATGCTTGTTTTACCCAAAAATGTTCGACTAATCCTCGCAGTGCTGACAGTATCAACCCTCCTAATCCAACTCCAACGTTCTTTCTATCGGATGACAATGTCAAAGCGATGGAGGCTTTCGTACAGAGTTGTTGCAGAGAGAGACGTCGAGTACGGGTCTCTAGAGTGAAAGGTGATGAGGATCACTATGAAGAAGGGATGCATGTGCCAGTGTCTGTGCTGAACGGATGCAGAGAATCCTTTGTAGCTGCAGATGAAAAGCATCAAAAGGCAAGTACTCGTTTTTTACCGACACAGGCCTGATGGCCCTGCTATGTAGACATGACCGTGTCCTCTGGCTTGTCAACCTCACATCAGCAGGAGAAAAGCAACACTACGCGCTCGCCCTCCTGGACCAGCTGTTCAAGCATATACCCCCTCAGATGACCGTAGGACTTCCCTATGACATCGGATGTCAACTCAAACGAAGCTGCCGAAAATGGAATCTTCTGGACGACAACACTCTATCACACATATCCTTCGCCATTGCGGTATTCCATGCATATGGCCACCAATGGCCCTGTCAAATCGTCTATCACCCGAGGAAGCATGAGGGTTTTGGGCTATCTGACGGTGAGGGTTGTGAATGACTGTGGAGTTCACTTAAGCAACTCATCCCATCATTACGGGTTTCTGGAGTAAGTTTACATTCACATATCATATATCACATTTCTAATTCTACTGTAGTTCCATCAACGTCTTTTCGTCCTCGATGTTCAGATTCACCACCTGGACACACAATCTATCCAAGGCTATGGGCATTGGCTTCACCGGCGATGGATCCATTGCCAGACGAAGAAGAACGCGGCTCTGGACAGTTTACTCAACTTAGACATCGACGAGGATATGCTTCGTGCTCAGTGGAAGGCGCAAATTGCTCACCAGACACGACCCATTCCATGTAAGAGTTTAAGTAGTGCTCTCGCTGCCTTACTAATTATATTGTGCAGGGCAATCCAAGAACAAAGCAGCGGAGGTTATCACAACTATCCTTGCGCTGGAGAAGACCCTGGATGCTTACAAGACTTCTGTCCATGAGCTAGAGATGCAGCTTCATGTAAGCAGTGTCTCTAATATTGCAGAGGTTAATTTGCAGCTCTCCAACGCTCGATCACAATGTGCCAAAACCACTGATACCCTTCAGCATTGTAAAGCTACTCTTGGAACGCAAGCAAAGGCCGATCTTGAGAAGATGAAGAACAATACTTATCTGACAGTCCGCTTGAATGCTCGTGCAGTGAAAATTTGTATTCGGGACCGTCTCCGTCAACGCAAGTTTGATTTGGAGAGGCTGGAGAGATTGTATCGAGCAACAATTAATGGTACGTTAATGCTATTTGACTTCACTTTCAGCACATCTCATGTATCTTCAGCGGAACACAAGATTCGCACGAGCACCCAGTACTCTATCAAACACTGAGAACCCAGGATTCTCAAATTGGTCTCCACTTACAACAGCCTATGTACTCAGTTGCGGTCTCTGATACGTCAGTGGAGAGTTCCCCCTTCTACTGTTCCACCTCGCCCTATTATACGTGAGGGCATCTTTCTACTTGACGTCGATGATGAGATCTGGCAAGATATTGGTGTGAAAGAGAAATAGTGACTAGGCTGGTTAGAAACTAGCGCTACTTATCCAAATAGGCGCGAGTGTAGTATTCGACCCAAGAGGACTGCTATTGAAGCAACTCCCTTCTAATATGCAAGGGTAGCAATAGCATGAAGGACTAATAACCTATAGCGACCTAAGACCAAAAACTGACGAGTAGCGCTATAGCGATCAGCAACTAGCGACAAGTGAGTTCCGACAGAGAAATGTGCGTATAAGTGAGTAGCGCTATGCAAGGTGTTTTATGCGATAGCGCTATCACACATCGGCCAGACCATCCGAAAAGCACCCCCTAGGTGAAAACCCTTATAGGTATAATATAACCTAAGAGGTACTTGAAATGGGGTGACCAAAGTGACATTACCAAGACTTAGTATATATACTGTGTTAGTATTTCACATTAGAGTCAGTCGAAATAATAGAAAGAAATTCTACTTTACCTCTCATCCCTACTCTGCTCATAACCACACCCCTGTGGTTCCCAGTCACAAACTCCATGAAGAGCTCGAGTTGGTGGATCGAACATGCCTCCCATGTAGAGGTATCCTGCAGGTCCCAACAAGCCAGTGTTATGAGGTAGATCTTGCAGGTCTGGAATTAGCAAAACCTGACCATCCTCAAGGTGGACCGCTGACTGTGAGAGCTCCACTGTCAAATCACGATCACCTTCAAGAGCCTCAAACTGTTGTCGCATAAGCTGGTATACATCCCAGAACGATTCAGATGAGACACGAGGCTTGCCAAGTGAACCATAGAGATCTTGGGCATGCCTCCCGAATATCGGTGGTACGAGCTCAAAGACAGGATGATCAGGAGGGGTATAAATCCCTTCTACCTCATCAATGAGGTCTCCAGGTATGGGAACCTTGAGAGCGGTGCATATTCATCAAGTGGACAATCATTCAAAAACTATTTTAACATACCTTGAAATCAAGCGAGTCAAATTTATGGGGCTTTGCACAAATGATAGCTGGTATGCCATGGGGAAGAATTTTGTGTTTGTCCCTGCGGGGAGGATTGTAGTTCCTGAAATGAACCCATGCGTCTAGTTCAGCTTGGAGCCATGGAATTGCAAGCCAACGGAAGATATAGCTGAATGGTAAGTTATTGATGAGCATCTGAGGATGAAGGAAGCACCAGGTAATGTACTTTTGCAATGTGTTGTGAATATCATACAAACCCTTCACAACACCCTCTTCTAATATGTTTTCAAAGCCAGGTGCAAGGTCTTTGCACAAGACGGACCACAAGATCTCAGGCTTGATGTTTTGGTGCTTCTCCATCCATCGGTGCTGCAGTGTGCCATTCAGATTGGGATCAAGGCGGTGGCACATCATTGTTTGTGCATTGGCAACAGAGAAATTCTCTGATCCAGGGTCACTTTGGGTGATCAAAGGAACAGCTAGGTTGTAGATGGTGGCAATCAGACTAATGTGAACTGATAAAAGTGGAACATTGCAAACCTCCAAGATCTCTACAAGCGTCAATATAATATCGAGCAATGAGACGAGGATTCTTGTTTGTCCACCAGATTTTGAGCCAATTAATCCAGCCTGTAAACGGATCAAGGCTGACATGAAGGAATAAGCCAAAGCGCTGCCATTTGTCATGCTGGTCTTGTGTCTAGACATCATTGACACCTGCACACCAAAAGTGTCTGTGCCTCAGGCAGTCACGACGCCGGGCTTGGACAGCAGAGGGTTCAACAATTTTCAGTAGCCTCACAATCAGAGGTCTTTTGCAAATCATCAGATACTATGGCACAGTCAGAAAAACTGTAAGACATACCGAGGCACATGAAAGCCAAACTGCTCTCAAAGGTTTCTGCAGATTGATTCAGCTCCTCGGTGAGGAAAGCACTGGCAAATTTGCTTGACATGCTGCTCAATAGACTCCAGGGTATGTTTCTGTTGCCTGGCACATTTCCAGCCCTAGGTGTTGTGCATCCGCCAGAAACTGACCACACTGATATACCTCATCAGTTCCCTTCACCTCATAGTTCAGTACTCAGTAAGGAACCTACCTCAGCCCATACTTCTCATCATCATAGTGATCCTTGAGGTGATGCACAATTTTCACGTCATTCATCCCAATATTGAAGTAAAACTCTGCATATTCTTGAATGTCTTGAGCTGGCACTATTGGTAGTATGGTACTATTGGTTAGTAACTTGAAAATAGACGTGTAATTGAAACTCATGGCAGGGCTTATGTTGATTTGCTTGTCGAAGACTGTCCGAGTCAACCATGAGTAGAAGTTCCAGTTTGCTGACTCGGAGAGTAGAGAGGGACTCAGATGATTTGTCGATGTCATAAATTTGTAAGGCACAAAGGCACAAGATAATCATCCGTCTGTCAAGCAAGAAATTGGTTGCTGTCGCACTCAGCCGCCATCAACTGTCCATAGTACATGTACACATAATAGGGAGTTAGGGTTAGGGTCCAGAAAAGAAAGGACCAGTATCACCCGCTTGCCAGCTATTTGAACCAAGGAAAGTCTGTGCACACTAGTCAAGTGACTACAAGAACCCTCGCTTGGCACTGGAAAACTGACAGTGACCACTGACCTTGAAGGAAAAAAGAGGTAAGTGTGCCAGCAAATAAATACATTACGCTTACATAATCCGACTTGGACTATGCGGCTTAGATTGCAAGCTGTTGCACCAGGGGTCCCTGGCCAAACAATTGCCTTTTCTATCGAAGCTGATCATTGTTGTTCGAGCTGATCACTCTTGCTTTCCATAATAATCATCTTGCAACGGGGAAGCGCCAGTGAACCGATCAACGGTGTCCAGCCAGGAGCCTGGTTGCGCCGGGTCACGAGATTTTGGAAACGGATCTGATTTCTGAAGAGTCAATGGACTCGAAAGCAATTCTCTTGTTCATGAGAGACAGACAGAGGCCGCAAAACCTTGCCATCCAGTGCACTCTGCACCGTTGTAGTATACATTCGTGTGCTATTACATGACAGACCACAGCAAGTGCAAACGAGGCCTACTTCGAATTCATCATCGCTCGAAGGTGTCCCTCTCTCTCTGTATTCACGCTTTCAAACGAGCAGTGAAATGGTTCAGGATGCCTGCCACAGAGTCAGCTGCAGGTTTTTGAATACACACTAGGTAAATTACATCACCAGGCCGGTGCCGAACAGCGGCTTCACCTCAATACTATCCCCGTTTGAGTCTTTGGCATGATCGATGCGCAAAACGGCGAGTATGGCAGAAGCTGCGGTCCACAGACTGTTCTCTGCAAACCAACGACCTGCCAAAGGGATTTGTCATCCTCAACACTGCCAGATGAGCCATGAATCAGCCTACCAGGACAAATACGCCTGCAAGGGTCAGTGAATAATTGAAAATGATTTTGTGTGTGGAATATTTACCTGCCATGACCAAAGGCAAAATGGTTGACGAAAGGATCCTTCAGCTTCCCGTCAACCGTTAGATGGCGACTAGGATCGAAGCGTGATGCATCGGGAAACATGTCTTCATCCTGAGACAGTGCCCTGAACCATGCTCAGCTCAAGCCGCCGCTACATGGACTCCACCGTGACATACCACTGATTGACTATTACTATCGCACCTGATCGAACTACAGATGAGTCAACGGCAACCCCGAATCATAAGACCTCGAACCTTTGGGTATAAAGTACCCGCCATAAACATCATCATTTGATGTTGCATGTGGCATTCCTGTGCCAGGGGTCAATCATTCAGGGTTATATTTGTGCAGACTGACCTAGGGGGAAGGAAGGATACCATCTCTGGACCTCGCAAAGAATGGCATCAAGGTAGGGCAGTGACGCCCTATCATCGAGGCACGGCATTTTATCATGTCTCACAACTTGATCAATTTCTGCACGAGCCCGGGCTTGGACGTCAGGATAGAGCACCATAGCCAGCAGGAATTTTTGCAATGAGGATGCAGTCTGTGGGACATCAATGTAGGAATCAGGACTACTCAAGTAGCGACTCACAGTCTCCATGCCAGCTAAGATGCCGCATTCGCGTCAATGGATGAATTCTGTCTTGGTAGAAAAAATCTTACTTATGTACCCCGTGGCCGCAACTGCCTTCATCGTGTCTTCGTCAGCGTCGTCGTGAGCTTGACTGAGGAAGTCAGCGACTAATGAGTGTGAAGCAGTACCATCCGCCTTCACACAAACAGATCAGGGAGAATTTCCATCTACAACTCTGCGCAAACATACCATCTGTGCCTTCACTTTGTCAAAGGGTTCGTTCAAAAGCTGTTGAGATAATTCTCTACAGCGTCCCATCAGGGCAAATGCTCCACCGAAGCACCACAACGGCAACTTTTCGACTGCAACCTCACGTTGAATGTTCAAAATTATGTTGTCGACAGAGGCACTCACGGAAAGGAAAGGCTGTGAACAGGGCAGCCCTGTCGGGAGAAACAATATTTTCGCCAATATGAAGGACTTCGCGTGCGAGGGCAAGAAATGGGTCTTCATGTCCATGAGCAAGGTGTCCGTATGTCACGGCCATGATTAGGGGTGCCGAATATCTGTCACAAGGATTGATTGTCAACCGGACCATACATAACAACGACACCACTGAATGAGGTACGAACGCTTCAGTCTGTTGCCGCAGGTCACTAGTGGCATCCAAGAGATTGATGACTAGATTGTTTGCGTGGCTAGAATACAACTTGTGGTACGAGACCGAGACTTCGGCCCTGAGAACTTGATGGAAGATCTTGCGATGTCGCCGTAAAGTCTCGCCATATGGAAGGAGCACAGTATTGAAAGCCAGTCCAGCTCTGCATTGTCAGCGGATGAAGAACAAATTGAATGACAACCGGCAATGCATACAATTCGTTGGTGCGAAAAATGGGGCGAGTAGAGTAATTCGCAGAACGCTTGTCCAGTAACTCTCGCGCGATGGTTTCAGAGTTTATGATGATAAAGTCGAGCCCGAGTATACGGGAGTGAATGATTTTTCCTATGATTAGGTATGAAATTGAATCTAAGAGCTTAGCAAAGAGGCCATTGGTCTGCTACCAACCATATGTCTTTCCCCACTCAGTGTATGTGAGCCAAGGTCGTTTGGTATCCAATCGCAACGCGTTACCCAAAATTGGTAACGGACGGGGGCCAGGTGGCAGAGGTAAAGGGTAGACACGTCTGCGACGCAGACCCGAAGCGACAACCAGGGCAATAATGCACGGTATCCCTAAAGCAAGAATATGAGTGAAGAGCATGGGAGGGATTATAGGCACCAAGACATGTTAGTTTGCTTTATAAGTCTTTGGACGTGGCACATAGTGAATAGCATAAACCCCGGTATATCACCCTCAGTTACCCCCATTTATACCGACCAGGGTACCAGAGATAGATAGTACCCCTTCGGATTGAAAGGTGTAACTTAGCTAAGACTGTCGTCCCTTAACTGTTACGCCAAAAGGCAGTGATACTGAAAGCTCGTGTTTCAGTATCGCGGACTTATGGGAACTCTAGTAAGCCAGCGTGCTTACACAAGGGTTGCAAAATTTGCACCTTAAAAAGCTGTATTGAGCGTCATATGTGCAGGTAACCTTCCAGACATTGGGCAACGTTGAAAAATATCCCCTAACTGTCACATCATACTATAGCGACGTCGATGATTGCAAATCATAATGCGATAGGGCCATCTTGTCGGGACGAGTCCAACTTGAGTGAGAACGGTTAGATGGGCCGCTGTCACATTCAGGGTCATAGTCACGTGAGAAAACACGCGTCCTCATGCCACTGGAGCGTGAATATTTGAATCGTGGTGTCATTGATGAACAAAATTTAGGCGTACGTGGTCAATTCTTATAAGTTGTCAAGGTCAGGATGTAATTAAACGATACAGTCGTTTGCATAAGATAACCACTGATATGTTTGGTCGTGTTTTTGGTACAAACATGTTACATCATTATCTGTTCGGGCGACACGATCTATCTGCGAGATCAACGACGTCATACCCATGACAGCTGATATTTCCACAAAGTCTCTACCTCGAAAGGCTTTCCGTGGTCATTGCTACTCTCTCACACTTCGTTCGTCTTCGAGTAGCAGTACTATTGGACCAGATGCAGGTGAGAGTATCACAACACGTTCTCTGTACGTACTTTCTTTTACATACACTATCACTCCTCCTGCACCTTGTCATTTTGTTCTCCGTCTCAACGACACCTTTTATTCTCCTTCCTTCGGAATCATCTCCCCTTAGTACTTCAATCGAAGACTGAGTTTCTCCCTCCTTCCTAGTCTGAGCCTCTCTTCATTTGAGAGTTACCCCATTTTAGATTCATGTGCTGCGTGCTTTGGGCGATGTCGGACGATCAATATAATTAGATTTGAAAGCAAAATTGAATCGCATTGACTAAGTGGTACTCGTAATAGATACATCTCAAATCCCTCGCTCACTCCTAATCCCTCACAGGAAACCCTTCTTGGCTCCAGGCCCTCCTGCCCTCGTTCATATACTCCTCAGTCAATCTCGCGGCCCTAAGGAAGAGCGTTCCATCCAACGCTTCTGCGCCCTCCAGTTCCGTACCCTCGAAGGAGCCCTTGGGCCGTGCGCCATAAAGTGAAGAGAAATGCGCAAATGCGCGCTGAATCTTCAACAAATGACTGTCTGGGTGCGTTATCGCAGACTGAACGATGTCAAGGAATGGGTTAGCGACCTTGATCTCTGACGAAATATGCGAGGCTGCGCTGAGGAAGCCTTGAATGTCCAGTCTAGGGAAGCCGCGTGCGATCCACCATCCAAGAGTCGACGCAAAGTATCCGCGAAGTAAAAGAACTTGCGGGTCTTGCGGCAGGTAAGGCAACAGGGATGGAAGGAAGAGACTTGAAGTGACAAGATGCATGCTGGAGCGTCCCAAAAATCAGTATATTTTCACGAATGATCTGGTTGACACCACTTACAAGAAAAAATCTGCTCTTAAGCCTCTGTCTTTGCTCCATCCGCCAATAGCGTAGAGGATAGTGCTCATCCAAATACATTCTTCCATCTTGCGTTCGATTTCGCCTGGCTGTGACGGGTCGATCGTCCATTGTTCAGCGTAGCGCCATATAGTATCACCATGCTCAGACATCAGGCCGTCAAAATCTTTGAAGTGCTTCTTGATTTCCTTCGGTGCGAATTTCGAATCTTGCATGATCTTGGCAAGAATGGAGAATGCATGATTTCTTGGGGATTGTTCGAGCTGAAGGGGCGCAACAGATTTCTTTGTGTTGAGGACGAGCGAAGCAAGTCGAATTGTTACCTCGTCCACTGCAGTCGTGTCGCTAGGCTCGAAAAGATATGACGGCAAGAACTCATATTCATGCACGCTGGCCAATGCAAGACCTTGAGATGCCTGTCAGGGACCTGTTTACAATGATGTGTCACGTTGCTCACCTTCAACAACCATGCCTGGGATACCAAATTCTGCGCCATATCCTACATGGATGAAGGCGTGGAACAAGCCCCCAAGGAAGCGGGCCAACATCACCGGCTGGGCAGATGCATCTCGTCCCTCAACAAAGTTGTACTTCTTTGAGAAGATGTATTCCTCTAGCGTAGCGCTGACACCCCTTTCCTCGATAATCTTGCTGAAGGTTTTGTATGCGGCGTAAAACCTGACAAGAAATTGTTTGAGCGGGGTTTTGCAAGTATCAATTCCAAACCCACTTGTCATCTCCCAGATGTTCGATGAAGTTCTCTTCGGTGATAGCCTCGGGAGGCTCGATGGGTGGGCGCTGGTTGACGCTGTCCTGTTTGTAGAACTGTTCGATCAGAGATCCACCTGCGCCCGTGACATAAAGTGCCAGCGCGCGATGAGTAATATGGCTTCATCGACGCTTGAATCAGCAACATGAGACACGGATTGGTTAAGACGCATACGCACTTATGGAACCGCCGGTAGTTGGAGAAAATATGGTACTTTGTATAGTTATCCTTCAAAACATATGTCAAAGCTGCAACTGCTTCTGGGGAAGCACCAGGATACCGCGGAGGAGAAAGTACATCCGGCGGGGAAGATGGGGAGGGGAACAGGGCATCGAGTTCGCTGCCGGGATTAGTCTGTTGAACTGCAGCCATCTTTGAGTGGGGCTACCAGAATGCAAAAGGGGTTATGGTGGGTACATCTTCGCGAACATGCATTATATCCTCGTCTTATAGTTACAGGGCGCTGAGTTATGACACTCGCTTCAAAACGCATGTGGGCAGTGGCCTAATGTATACACGCCTACCAAAGTGCTCCGGCACTATGTCTGACAAACATTTATGACACACTTCGGACAGTCTTGGCGTGCGACCCGATCGTATCGGAAAGTGGGAGCTGAAGCCGAGCGGACGCGTCTTTAGTAGCCTGTCGATCATGAGCGCTCGAGCATGGACCGCTCACTGGTGTTGCGCTTCACGCGCACGTCCGAGACCATGCTTTCAAATCCAAGTCCACTATCAGTACAGCGCAGCACTTCTCCTTCCTTGGCACGCAACGCTAGACTCAGATCAGCAAGTTTAGATCTCTGCTGAAGAAAGGAAATGTATGGTCCGAACCAAGTGAAGGTTGCAGATGAGGAAATAGGTAGGTCCGGGGGATTAGCGCCCTTGATGTGGAGTCTAAGGACTCCGGAAAACACGAAAACCAGTACAGATTGTGTGTACAGTCCTTGGAGCACCCGTATGCATGACCTTTGTAATAGACCCCGCTAACACCAGTATGAATTTAATAGGCCCCCTGCTTTAACCAAACCAAGTCCAATTTCAACTACGATGTATTATGTAATGATCGCGAGAATGAAGAACACATGCCCAAAGTACTTCCAAGCTCGTCCGTCCAATCTCATCCAAAAGCAAGGCTACGATAGTAACGATACCCTTATGTAAAAGATCATCAAAAATGGCTGCATACAACATGCGTTAGAAGCGGAAACCTAGCGTACGTCATGATAACCTCTCACCATACTGAAATGTATTTCCCTCGTAGTAATATCACTCTAGTTATTCTGCCAACTCCCAACCAAAGGTCTGCATGCGCATTGGATGCAGCCAAAAGATCTCGCATCTCAAACCGCGAGTAGTTCACTCGGAGATATGATCGTTCAGATCTAGACATGTGAGATGCTGGCGTAGCAGCTCGACAAGAGAAACAAAGATGATACACGTACGACCACGACACAAGTCTCCTTCAACCGGCGTGCTCAACGCAACCAAGATCGACCAGAATGTTGAAAGCAACGGAGCCTGTTGATTTTCATTGTTCCGGTCGCGATACCCTGGCACTCGAGTGTTTTAAAGTTGAAAATTACGACGGATCTTGTAATTACGTACTATATGTGATGTATGCTCTTCTACAATCCTGGCACCTGTTCACTGATGAGTTATAGGGCCCTAGCGAAACATCTGCTCTGTGCGGTCACCGCACAGAGCAGATGTTTCGCTACATCATCAAAGCCTCCTTCCCGTACGTTCTTGTTACTCTTTTATTTATCTGATTTTCTAGCATCGAGTACCATCCTCACACTTTATTTGATATACGAAATGACATCCTCCATTGCAATAGCAAACGGTGTCAGAGTGTGCATCGTACACTGCTTCAGGTTGACACCGGTGGATGCAATTTCACAGACAAAAGTAAAGTGTTCCACCAGACAGTTCCTGTGCACGATGTGCATCATACAATCAACTTTATAGAACACCGATCCCCGCAAGCCCGCACTATGGTACCAGTACAAAAGCAAACGGATATGCGCAGAGCATCTATTATTATACGCGTGTAATCAATAAACCCCAGGAATAAGCCGGTATCTCACTTTCTTTGCCCAATTCTCCCATTCGTCTCCCAGAGCACGCTGCAACATCTGATCCTCCACTGCAGGTCGGCTGATGGCAACCCAAGAGCAGAATGTGGTAAATACGAAAAAGCTAGACACTGCTAATACTTTAATAAAAGGCACTTGTAAGATCCCAGACTGCCTCATCCACGATCCTTGACTTCCGTACATGATAGCGACCCCGGCAATTTGGAAAAGAAGACCAGTATAGCTTGGGTGGCGTACCACCGAGTACGGCCCGCTTGTCACAAGTCTGTGCTCTTTTCTGACGCTGAGGTGGAAGCTCCAGAGCTTTCCTAACGTCGAGATACAATAAAGCCTCAACACGCCGCCAATCGCCACGGCGATACAGCCGACAAGGAAAGCGGGGGTGATCGGTGTAGGGTGAAGAACGCGCAAAAAGCGCACAGCTCTAGCGCCATGGATGCCTTCTGGAATCTGTGAGGGACCTATATGTATGGCCAGGATGTTAGCCACTTCAGCAGATGATGCTGCCCATGCGCTAATCTGTGATGTTGTCCACAAATTAATAAGACAACGACCGGTGTTTAGGAGCAACCCACCTTCATTAACTCCAGACAGCGACGATTCAAAAACCATCCAGCGAAGGATTCGAACGATGAAGGCACCACCTTCTCTTTAGATGACGGTGACGGAGAAGCAGAAGTCAACGAAATATGGATGCCAATGGCCGAAACTAGAATGAAAGGGATCTTCAATAGACTCATGGTGTGCTGCTGTACTTGACCTGGAGGTGTTGAGAGGGTCGAAGGAGGAGGTTGGTATGATTTTATATGATAGTGTCTATTGTCAGTTGCTTGCACATGATACTTACTGTTGCCTGGTGCAGGACGATGAACTTGAACCTATCGGGCAGAGTTACCTTCGGGTATTGCTGCTCACGGCACTCGGCTCCGAATGAAACGGGTGAGTGATTGCATATCTTGACCTAAACTGTGATAGTTATCATTTTCGAGCCTTGCTGTTTTAGCTAAGTTACGGTGAGGTGCTCACCAGGCAAAGTCACCGGCATTCTGATGATAACCTTTTCTTTGCCACACGACAGGCGAGCCGCTCATCAGAATCATGGGACGTGGGATCTAGTAGGTCCGAAGCAGATGTCCATACATACATCCCGGAGTAACTTTATCAGCATTACACTTTTCTTGTTGTTTCTGAGCGTACTTTGCATAATAATGCAGAATGCACCTGATGGTCGAGTTTTAAGCGCTAGGAACGCGCTCAAGGAAAGTTTGACAGACCCATCGTTATGCAATTCGACAGAGTACTGCCGCCACCGGATTGATGATTTATCGCCTGGGAGTATCGTCGCATTTAGGACCCGTATACTAGAGTCAATTTCTGAGGTATCTGACATACTAGCTCCTTCAAAGCCTGTCAGCGTGTTGTGATTTATTGACACGCTGACAGGCTTTGAAGGAGCTAGTATGTCAGATACCTCAGAAATTGACTCTACGGGTCCTTATAATATTAGTTCGAGTGACAGAAACTTGGCTCATCTCCAGCGAAGGACAGTGAGATCACATAACAAAGGGCGAAAGATATGACGAAGCAAGCCTGATGGCAAAGAACATGAATTCAGTGTTGATACTTTATTATATTTTCACGTACGCAGTTCTACCTCGGCGTTGCTTATCACGTCCGCTGATGAGGCCTGAGGTGCGTATATTCGTCACTCTTACTTAGTCCTGTGACCGTGACACTTGTGCTAGGCTGCGCTTTTGTCGCGTCCATAGAGATGCTCATAGATCTCCGATGCAACTTTTGTAGTAACAGGATCTTGGTGTTTAGGAAAGCTTCCTCCGCCTCCAGATTTTGGAGTTGCTCGAGAAGGGGAGGAATACAGTCAACGACTGTAGACCCGAGCTCGCTAAGCGGGATGCAAGAGAGGTTGTTTCTGGAATGCTGCATGGTGAATGAAAGAGCTTTGCGGCAACACCACTAGTAGTCACTGGTTCCGTCGGAAGAGAGAAGAATAGCTATGCAGTGAGCTGTTGATGAAGAACTACAAGCTGGTACTCCTTATAGCCCGGGGTAGGTTGAATTGGAACCACCAGTTTCGATCGATATTTATTTCAATATTGTGGTGATTCTGAATCTGACAGTCGTGTTCCAGAAGTCTTTAGATCTTGTCACAGCCTGGTCCAGGCTGTGAGAAGATCTAGAGACTTCATTAGCACAGAATAACTACATTTCGTTCTCGGTAAATGGTCCGGACCACATCTCATGGCGTGCCTTCCTCGCTGCATCATTATCCGATACCTTCCGGATTGCTTCATCTCTAGCCCTACATGCGTCGAGGCCTTCGACCACCCGTAATTCCCCTTGTTGTCTAGCTCCCCTTACGAGCTCTGATGTACGCAGCAGCCGAAGATCCTGGTAATCAGTGAACACTCGCAACAATAATTCTGTCGACAGCTGGTCAGCAGATGGGTTATGCTTCCTCAGGAGCCGCATAAAATGGTAGATGTCTTCGAAGGCTTGGTTGGCACCTTGTCCCAGATGCTAAATACGATTATACTAGCGTCGTGACAGTCGATGGCGACGTTACGTACCGGACTGCTTGGGTGAGCTGCGTCGCCCAAAAGAACAATTCTTCCCTTAAACCATGACTCAAGTTTAGGCCGATCGTAGAGACCATACTGGAAGGCGTGCATTTCAAATATTCGCAAGCACATCACCAGGGAACTTACCTTCACAATCTTCTGGCCAGTCTTTACCAAATCCCCAGTCCCAAACCCCCATGTGGACTCGGAGAAAGGCCCATTTCGGATTCCATTCTGTTGCTCTTCGTTCTGCATTCTCCAATCCTCCTTGGCCTCAGCTCCCCGAGTTGTGATGCTGATTGCCAGGATAATCAAACCTTGAAAAGGTAATTGAGATGCACTTACGTCCCATGAATACTTGTCTTCTGCAATAGGATACGCAATCATATGACGACCATTCCCGAAATTGTTTACCAGTGAAAGTCTCCTCTGAAGGACAGGCGGCGTAGGAGACACCCCACCGACTTGTAAATCACTCAAATATCAGCCTCCATACCAGGACCGTCACCGAAATGGGCTCACCCGCACCATTCCCGTAAAGTCTACCTTCTCTTTCCCAAAGAGTGTAATCCGGGTATTGCTGTGCAACCCATCACAGCCTACGACAAAGCTTGCCGTGTCCTTGGTACCATTCGCAAACGTGACTTTCACTGTATCCTCGCTTTGCTCGAATTCAATAGCTTGATGGCTCCACTTGATCTCGACGCCATACTTCTTGGCCGTGTCGATCAAAAGCTGTTGAAACTCTGGGCGCCGGACTCCGATAAGGGGGAAGCCAAATCGCTCTCGCATCATAGCTGGGGAATATCGATATCAACGAGGATGTCTTCCACTCCATCCAAGCAGGAGCAGTGAATCAGCCCATCTAGAGGATGGCCGGGTATCTGTTCCACGAGCTCCGGGATGAGTGATAGGACACGGATGCCGTTGGGCTGCAGCCTGTATCTAGCATTTAGTACTGGGTTGACAAGGAGCGTGGTTGTTTACACGAAAACGTGCCCACCTTCTGCTGGACCGGGAAGTCTCTCGTATATGATGGGGTCGTGGCCTCTCGTCTTCAAGAAAACTGCAAGCACGGGACCAGCAATTCCAGCTCCCACTATTATGACCTTGGTGTTCGTGACCATCTGCGAATGCGACCAGCGTCAACGGTCAGTTATGTCCTTTTATATTGGCCACAGCAATAGGATCAAATTGTTATGTGATAATTCGTGTTGGACCGGGTCGTGATTATATGTTACAAGTGCTTGCCGCTGCGCGGCTCGTTGGATGGATCTAGTTCAAATCTAATAACAATTCTTTATACACGACGTTGGACGTATTGAAATCGTCATTTGGTTGTCTTCTGAAAATAGGATGCGTGAATCGTCTCGTTGACGGATCCGTGAAAGGGCTGTGTACAGTTGACCGTGTGCGAAGACTTCGCAGCGAAGGTTGAGAACGGTCTTGTCAAGGGTTAGACCTTGGCAACCATTGAAAGTCGTTGCATATGCAAGACGGAGGGGAAATTGTAGACGATGAACAGTCTAACTTACGCGTGGGGGTGTGAATTCGAAGTGGATGCGGGGGATGTATTGAGTATCTCCAAGTTGACCTGTCCTGTTGTTGATGACTCGAACCTTGACATAACGGCGGTGCAATTGTTGTATGATGAGGCGTGCATTCTTCACCAGTTCCTTCTGAACAGACATATTGCGCCTAAGTGAGCAAATACAGCCCTGCTTGAGATAAAGTTCGTGCTTTGGAATTCCATTTTGTGAGAGAATTGCGAGAAAATCAGGTGTCGCTTCAGGGTGATCTGCTATGAGCTGATCATCTTCTTTTACAGTGTCAGCACTGTAGTATACGACTGTGTGAAATATCATCAAGACGGATTCATGGATGAACCGGGCATAATAGATCAAGTCGTAAAACACAAATGATGCGTGGGCAAACTGATGAAGAACGACTCAGAATTTATATTTTTCGTTGTGCGTAAATGACGTCGACATGTTTTGGAGCTGCGGTGTTCAAACAGCAAGATGACGCAGATGAAAGGGTCAGCTTATAAGGAATTGATGATGTGCTCGCAACCAAATGAAGTAAAGTGGAGTTTTATTTCGTGAGCACGAGGACATCAGGAAAAAACCCAAAATGCCGTAGCTCGGGTGACAGCTATATAGCGCTTTTTAGGCACAGTAGCACTATGTAGGCACGGCTTATGCTACAGTGACCTATATAGCGCTATATAGTCTTAAGCCATGCTACAGGCGGCTATATGGTTGGGGGGTGCTACAGGGCTACAGGCTACACTGGCTAGGCTAGGCAACCGTAGTATGTATTAGACACGTCGTTGTAGCTAATTACTTTATAACACATGCGCAAAACATTTCGCCATCAATGAACTCGTTGAAATAAAAATCGTTCGCCACCTCGTATGCATTCCCGCTTCTCAACCTCAAATCTACTGACTGTCCCATCCTCGGTATTAAATGGCACGGCCGCACAATTTCGTCAATGTGGACTACAGCAGCATTGCGCCGAAGTTGGCGGGTTGAGCGCGAGACCTGTCGCATTCGAGAGGAAGGGTCAGGTGGTTTGAAAGGTGTGAACCACTCGACATAAGCGAGGGCTCTGGGATATGCACCGAACTGGCGAGGTAGGGTGAAAATAGCGCGAACTTGGGCTACTCGTACACCTGCAGTGCGAGGTCAGTCCGTTACTTTGTCGCTCCCTCTCAAATAGTCTTACCTGTTTCTCACCCCACCAGTCTGCTGTCCACATCTCGTCGATGACTCTATGTTGCCCCACACGGTCTGCATATGCTTTTGCAGGTGAGTACGCCATATGTTCTTTGAAGGCAGGATTGCCAATGAGCTCTTTCACACATTCTACAGGGTCCCGGCTCCACAATTCAACCTCTTCTTGCAACATCTCGCCTTTCTCATCCTCGACGTTTCCACGCACAGTCACCTTCTTACAACTCCATCCTGGGCCGCGTGGAAGTTTGTCCACGCGCTGCAAGAACGAGCGGTTGTTATGAAACGAAAGTTTGCTGCGGTTTTGTGTCTGGTTAGGGTATCAATATTGTAAGTTCAAATTTTGATCAATGTTTGATCAACACTTTCAAACTTACTATGGGCAGTTTCAGGAATTCTTCGGTCCGCGTCTGACCAAGGTTCTTGACGAGCCAGTGGGCCAGATCCCACTCTTCCCTGGTGAGTGATATCTATTAAGTGGATGCTTTGCCGGCGCATTCAAGCACTTACTTGTCCTCAAAAGGCGACCATGGATCCTCACCCTCTTCCTCTTGGTATGTTCTATATTTTTCAAAACTCGTCTCCCCCTCATGCAGTGCCCAGCCAGCATCCGTCCGATGTTCAAAATATCAGCCGTTGTTGGTGAACGACATCCTTTCTTCATCTTCGACTTCCTCGACTCTAACACGACAAGTCTTGCTGAGCGCTGGCTTATCGTCTGGATCTGGAGACGGGCGCGGGTGAACACGGTCTGGAGCTGCATCTTGATGGGGGAAGTCAACATCTGGTGCGTCGTCTAAGTTCTCTGCCTCTACTTCTTCGATCATTGATTCATACTGTGTTCGACATTCAGGATGCCCTACAATGTGTCTCTTGAGACCCTCGGGTGTAGTCGTTACCTTCCCACAGAATACACAGTGGGGCATGCTGGGTTGTCCGGTGTGATTGACGGTGCGATTGACATGAAACTCGTGTTAAGTCGTGTTGTGCCGGCCCTAAGTATGTTGACGCCACAAAAAATGGAAAAAAAAACACGCTAACGCTATCCTGTCCAGGCTCAAACCGCGTTCCAGAAGGTCGACTCCTTCTTAGACTTGCGGAGACCAAAATCGGACTATATTCGAAGTTTCATGACCTACCACCATACTCAAAGTTCCAAGACCTACCGCCATTCGACTGGCATACACAAACCACGTTCCAGAAGGTCCTCCTTCTTGGACTCGCGGAGACCAAGATCGGACTATATTCAAAGTTTCATGACCTTGAAGTGCTACTGCCATTCGACTGGCATACATGTAAGCGTCTTCTAATTTCTATGGTACTCGCCTCATTGGTGCCTGGATCTAGTTGTGGCGCAGCGCCTGGTTACTGCTGCGCCCAGTTTGAGTCTAGACCAGGCCGACCCTCAAGTGAGTTCCTCATACCGGCCCTAATTGTGACTAACACGAAAGTCGTTTGCAGCGATGTGACCAACTACTGTCACGGACGCAGTTCATAATATGGAGATTGACCCGAACATCATTGAAAATAAAGGCGATCCACACGGTGCACCCTTATTCTGAATGACACTTGACTAAAACTAACTGACAACTAAGCTAGGGTAGTAATGCCATGAGCCACAAGTAAGAGCTCCAACAGTTGAACCTTGCGTGACTCCTCACACCGCTTTTTTTCAGCATTCCATCGCACCGTTATCATCTCCCGCACCAAATTTTGGTGAGCAACAGGACCTTGTATGTGCTCTGAGAGCTGCGCTCTGCATGACTCATCACACAGCCTAATCTCTGCATCCCAGCGCTCTAGGACAAGTGTTCGCAGGTAGGTCTGCGACGTTTTGATGGGTCCTGGAGTTTGGCGATATGGTGCCAATGGAAACTGAATATCAAGGGCAGGCTTAACCTCCCTTGGCATATGAGGTACCTCCCTAGCCCGTCCTGGAGCAACGACCACGTGAAATGGTCGACTTGGAGGAGGTACGGGCCTGATGACTGGTTAGTGTTTGTCATGGTTTATGGTTGAGTATCACCTTTTGCTGACTTCAAGCGTGTTCGGTTTCTCTTCAGCTCCGTTCAATAACAAGATGTTCGGCTTCACGTCGTCTGAGTCATTCGATGACATGAACGCTGAACTACAACATCTGTGAGTGTGAGGCGAGCATTGGAGAAGGCAGCCACTTACAATTTATTCATTTTGGCTGTAGTATCGATTTCGCTGGAGTATCGATTGTATGTTTGAAAGGAAAGTCATCCCCGTCCCTCTTATTTATGCCATTATATTGACACCGCTTGGTCAGTTCAAAACTTTAACTTGTGATCAACAAAACTCGATCAACAAAACTCAAAAATTGTTTGTTGATCCGACGCCACTGTAGGGTTTTTAAAGGCATGCATACCCCCTCCTTCTGTCGTCGTTATTTCTACTGACTACCATCTATCATGCCCGCAAAAGCCCCCTCCAAAAAGGGAGGCAAAACGGCACTTTTGAAGGCCCAGGAGAGCCTACGTGCAGAGATGGTGTCGACCGCGGGACGCACCGCAAGTGGTCGGCAACGTCGGCCAACTGAAAAAGAAACATATCGAAGTAAGTTATATCAAGCCCAACATGAATGCTCGCGCTCACTTACATGTTTCTGCTCAACAGTTTTAAAAGCTCGTCGAGGAGAAGAACGCCAACAAGCCTTAGAAACGAAGATGAAGAAGCATGACTTAAAGGCACTGCGCACTACATACTGAACACATCCTGAGGTATTCGACAGCGAGCCTGCTGGGCTTCTCAGCGATGCTGACAGGGACGAAGACAACATGGTCAGTGTCTTATTTGTTCAGGCGCTCCATGTTACTCACAACTACATAATAGTTTTCGGACCGCAGTGTACCTACAAGACAGGCACTCACATACAGTGTGAGCAAGACCCCTCCAACTGTCTTGGCCCGAAAACCCACGAGTAAGATCCATATGAAGCCACAGAAAGGTACTATGTATTATCCTGTATATATCTTAAACTAACACACTTTTTCAGCGTCCACAAACGACAGTGACAGTGAGGGCAGCAGCGACAGCAATGATTCTAACAACTACGTCGATAGCATGGACCAGGACGACATTGAGAACGAGTCTGATTGTCGCGCGGACAACACTCCCGATGATCATGACGAAGTAGGATGAAGCTTTTGTCGGCACCAAGCACAAACTGGAGGACTCGGAGGTCCTCGATACTGACATGAATTTCAATAAAGGTCCACACCAACGGTTAAAGGCCAGCGATTTCGACCAAGTCACCAAGGATTTGCTCACCTCTGCCACGTCTATCTACCGCTGTCTAGTCGTGACTCGTGCACCTTTTCCAGAGACACTGATCATTGAGACCAAGCTAGCAAAGGATGCCTGGCGCGAGGCGTGTAACATGGCAGAGCTTACCATCCAACTTACTCCTTCTCTCGTCAAAATGGTACGTCTCGTGTCTGTGTCCTTGCCCTACTTGATTTTCTGTTGCATATAGATGACGAGGCGCACATCACAAGTGCGCGGGGAGCTTAAAACAAAGATGCGCACACTGACGGCCTTGTTCTTTGGCTTCCGTGCAAGCAGATCTATACCCGCCATCAAGCAAAACCGTGACCTGGCTGAGTCTCTCAAGGAAGGATCACGTTTTGTTTTTAAGGTGCGTGTTTAAATTCAATTTTACCATCCTTAGTGAACGTCTGACTGGCGGATCAAAAGGACTGGGAAATGAAACGTGGCATATACAAGACCAGATTAATCCAGGAGGCGATGAATCATATGTGGTTCGCAAACCGATGCTGACTGAGGGTATAGTACATGCTAAATACTTCGATCCTTTACCCATTCAAACCATTGCGCTTATACTCACAGCAGTGAGTGTATTCAGTGATTCAGACGCTTGTACTGCAACTGAGGCCTGACAGATTGAATGCTGCATCGACGAGTGGATGACTGGACTAAAGGAGGACATCAAATTTTCGTCGCTTGCTTACTCCCCGGTCTACCATCTCCATCTCGACTCCCTGCAGCGGTTCGACGAGCGGACTGCTGCTTACAAACTGCTCGGTAAAATTGGTGTCAATCTTCTCGACGTCGCTCGGTATTTTTTTCTTCGTTATGTCGTTCATCATCCAAACTGACATTCATAAAAAGGATGCACGCTGGTGTGGATCCATTCATGGCAGCAGTGACTATCAAGAGCTTCACAGATGACGTTTTTGATGAAGCTATTCGAGAGCACAAAGACGAGGCTCGAGAAGCACAAGAAGAAGGGGGTGGTGATTGAGGCGGCTACTATATCTCGATGATTGTATACATGCTCACGCGCTATAGCACATTAATTGATTCTGTTTTGTTGATTTCCGGTCAGTGGCCTGATCTATATTGCGGGAGCTACAGTAGCAGTGTGTAGCTACCTGTAGCTCGAACGTGTAGTAATTTGTAGCACATATAGCATTCTGTAGCACCTGTAGTTGGTTGCTACAACGAGCTACAGGAGTTGCTGTAGCACTATATAGTTCGCGGCGCGGCTATATAGCTCGTTGGATTAGACACTTGACAAACCAGACTACAGGTACTATAATGACTATATAGCTCCCTGTAGTCAAAGGTTTTTTTCCTGATGGACTCGGCAATGTTGTAAGTGATGGAGCGAAGCTAATGATGGTAACGTTAGTAGGTTTCTGAATGGTAGTGGTAGTAGAAATTGGTCAAGTAAGCGCACGTGAGACGCACGCGGGTGGACGCCGCGCTCCAAGTCATCATAAGATTATATATTGTGGAATTATAGTTGGATCATAGTGGGCGCAGTGGCGGCCCGCCCACACTATACTTCCGAGTCCGAGAGGTCAGATCAAGCGTGCGTTCAATTCAAAGCATGCTTACGCAGCTACACTGGCAACTTCCCTGCACAGTCTTCCTCCTGGCCAGTACAAGTGTTCCGTAGGTTTAACGATCTACTTTCCTGCGAGCGCAAGTGCGTCCAGAAGTCCAGCCTGATCCTGATGGCCAATAACCCAATCAAGGTGAGTCGCATATATTGGGCAGTTGTGTATGGTACATTAAATGTTAGCTATCTACCATGGTCATCATATGTATGATCGCGGCTGGATTCATCCGCTTCATCTGTCTGGCCGAGGCACATCCAGATTGAGTGTGTACTTTATTTTTGACAGCTAAGGATGTAACATGTCGGATATCAATTCCTTATTGGTACGCTCCGAGTTGGTGTCTGTGAATTCCAGCACCGCTGGTCTTCCCTAAACTCATAGACCATCATCCCCAATCTCCTCATCCTCACCCTCCCACTCATCATTAGAGTCGTCATCCCCAGAGCGATAATGTGCATCGTCTTCGGAGTCATCATATGAGTTGTTAGAACCCTTTGCCTCCTCGCGTCGTTGTTTGGTACGTTCCCGCTCCTCTTCTGTGTCTCTGGTGAGTTGAAGGCTATATGCATTGCGAGATACCGCCCAACCCATCTGTCGCTAAGCCCTTCAAAACATCAGTTGTCGGTTTGTCGCATTCATCATCCATACACGCAACCTCATATGAAATACTGACAGTGGCGAGGAGCAGGCGTATACCCTTGCGAGTAATCGTCGGTATGCGGGCGTGGCCTTGAGGTCGGTTACGGCAGGTTATTCCAAGTCTTTGAACAAAGTTTCGGACACGTTCACAGCTCGTTCCTCGTACAACTCTTGGCTCAGCGCGACGCCATTTTTTGCCATAGTTTCTATTCGATTCATCGAAGTAACCCCAGCATACGCTCTGTCCTTCACTCGTCACTCTGGACAGTTCTTGGGAGGTTCATATCAACTTCTGGCCAAAGTAATTACCACAACAGGTTCGAAACCTGCCGACGATAAGTTTTCTCTCTCCCTTGGAACACATCACTCATGGTTTTGTCGGAAGTTCATCTAACTGGTCTTAGCCAAGTGGTCACCACAACAGAATAGAAATCTGTTTCTCTTGGACTGTGCAGGTTCGAAACTTGCCGCTGGCCAAAGTACTTGGTCACCGCAGCAGAATATAAATCTGCCTCTTGGACTGCGTCCGTGCAGGTTCGAAACCTGCCGACGACAATGTTTTTTTCCCTATCGGAACACAGCTTGATATTCACTCATGGATGGTTTTGTCGGAGGGTCTTCTAACTGGTCTTAGCCAAGTGGTTACCACAACAGAATCGAAATCTGTTTCTCTTGGAATGTGCAGGTTCGAAACTTGCCCCTGGCCAAAGTACTTGGTCTGGTCAACACAATAGAATATAAATCTGTCTCTTGGACTGCGTCTGTGCAGGTTCGAAATCTGCCGATGACAAAGTTTTTTCCCTATCGGAACAGACTTCAACATTCACTCATGGATGTTTTTGTCGGATGTTCATCACAACTCGTCTTAGCTGAGTAGTTACCGCAACAGAATTGAAATCTGTTTCTCTTCGACTGCGCAGGTTCAAAACCTGCCGCATGACAGGTCTTTTTCTATCGGAACACACTTTGATATTGACTTCATGGGTGGTTTCCTCAGAGGACCACCTATCTGATCTTAGCCAAGTTGTTACCACAACAGAGTCAAAATCTGTTTCTCTTGGAGTTGGCTCGAAACCTACTGACAACATTTTTATGGTGTATAGATCTTTGGAGGTCCATCTTAACTATGCCTAGTTATTGCACTGAAACCTCTTTTTCTCCGGTTCGCTAAAATTATGTGTGGCCCTTCATCGGACAAAAGAATGAATTCAAAGAAATGACACGGTGCTCGCATCTTCCGACTACTGGTAAATCTAACCCTCTAAGTTGTGCTTTGTGAGAGTTATGTCCGTCTCAATCATTTGTCAGAATCTATCTATCGAAATGCAGTCATTCTCAGCACGCATATGTATTCCATATAAGCCAAAGAAATGATCATCAGATTCTGTTTGCTATGGACCAGACATGGCCAAGGGACCATGGGTAGACTCAATAGCAAAGAGAAGACGAGATCGCATAAGCCAAGAATCCCCCGACGACACAAGCTGACAGTGCAGTGGCATGGTCATCATATCTTCCAAGTTGCGAGCAGAGCTCAGAGGAACAAGGGCGGCAAAAATTTAATAACCAATGAATGAGAGCGGTGCCCTCATAATAGTGGTTAAACTATTAAGAACAGATACTACACTTGATCTAAGCCAGAAGGCCAGAGTGGTAAGGATACGAGTTGTTCAGACAGCCCTTTTATATGTAAAGATTCTACGTGTGCACGGGCCTTCTGAAGTTCTGTTCAAGAATTTGAATATTTCAGACGTCTGGATTAGGCAGGTATTACCGTAAGTTGCACCAGCTTGGGAATTCAACAAGACCAAATAATAGTGCGAGTATTTAAAGTACATGTACTGCGAATGTTCGAAGGCTACACATCCAAGTCCTCTCCCTCAAATGAACTTCTCGCCCAGCGAGCGAATGCGCATCCCGCCGCACCGATCAGGAATGACCAATCAAACAAGCCACCGAATAGCGAGTACTCTGGCAGCGTCGCAAACAAGTTCATGCTATCATCAGACAGACCCTGAGGCTCTTGAGATTCGTCTATCACAGGAGATACTGCAGGTGGAAAGGTTGTGCGAAGCTGGACAAGAGTCGACAGGAGATATATGCCCTAAATCCCCGTTTAGTCACACAAGAAACGTCAAAGACTAAGTCACCATTACCATGAGTTGCGCGAGTGTCAATATCATCAGCGATGCTGATGTTTTACGTGATGTGACATGAAATGCCTGTGTGTCATCAGTACATAGCTGAAATTAAAGTTCAACAGACAACTCACTCTCGTGACACCACGTAGCACCAAGCGGAGGGAACATAAAATGATGACGCCCACAAGGGAAAGACTAATTTGTTTTGATAGAGATGGAGTATCAAACTGTGGTCTTCCTTCATCTCCCGTCGCAGAAAAGGGGAGCAAAGAGAATAGCCATGCAAGGATGTGCGCAACTATATCCCCATATGATGCGGAAGAGTGACCCGAATTCGACACGGTCGGGGAGATAATGTTGAAGGCTGACTAGGATAGACATGTCTGAGAGTTTCACAGTCGAGGGGAAGACCACTTACACTACATACTCGGCAGACGCAATAAACTGCCCATGACCACGTGATGGTCTTGCCTGTGAACGACTCTGCATACTCTGCTGCAACTCGGTTGCGTTTGAGAGCAACAACGCGAAGGTTCATCTGCTCTTCAAGAGCTTGAAGACCAATAACTTCCTGTTGTATTGAGCCTTGTTCTTACAAAGAATCGACAATGTGAATACAGGTTCGGAAGAAACAGACAGACAATACGTACGTCCATTTCGTTTGAACGACATCCGTGACAACCATGATCCATCTGGTTGCGGCTAAAACATTTGAGATAAAGTGCGATGACTTATGCTGGCCCACAGTACCTTCGAGCTTACATAGTCATCCAAGTCACGAGAACGATCCCGCAGATCGCTCTTTACTCTCTCAAGTGCGTTTTCAGCAGACGCAATCGATGACGCCGTTGGCATTGATCTTTGCAAGTTGAATGGTAGTACAACTAGTCGAGCGTCCACTCACCGAGACCAGTTGATGACGCCCCATGCACCACTAACTGCACCGAGTCCGGAAAGTAGTCCAAGGACCGTGGTTCCCAGCGTGACCAGCCGTGCAGTGACTGCTGATAGAGGGCTGTCCAAGAGTAGCTCAGCGGGGAGTGGAATATATGAAAGGCCAAATACGAAGAGTGCCACAGGTGCTAATGCAAAAGCAATACGGATTGGCAATGCACGAGATTGCACAAAACCTGGAGTATCTGGGACTGTTAGAAGACGATTGGGTAGACAGGAGGGATTATGGCATCTTACCAGGACGGTAGGTTAGGATGAGGCTGAAAGATATGGGAACAAGTAAAAGAATCGTGAACAGTAGAAGGAATAGTGATATTCGCCAGCTCAGGAGGCGAATTCTGTCATGGCCGTGCAGACTCAGTCACTACAGAGAGCTTGCACAATCGACCTATAACGCACCTCGGTTCCAGCCAATCCAAACCCTGGCACATGAGCATGCAGAACAAGATAGTGCATTCAGAAAAGCAGAGTGAGAAACATGTCTGCGCGAGTGTTGAATGCCATGGTTGTGCGCTACTTGACGATTGCGGAGTCGCTGCGGACCCTGGCAACGTGTCTTGCGGGGCGAGTTGTTGAAGGTCCTTGTACAACTTCTTTTGCAAGAAGATGCGGCAGCTAATGAATAGAAGTCCTCTTCAAAAATATAAGTAAGAAATCTGCCCAGAACCATTTAGACAGGGGATATACCCTGATGCAACTACCAGGAATGCTTCTGTTGTGGCGCCCATGGAAGCGGAATGAGAAGTAGTAGAACCCTAACCCGAGCGTAGGGTTTATTGATGGTAGTCACGTCACATCGTCACGTCATAAACTCACGTGGATGGGACTCAGCTCGTGAGCTTGCAAACCACCACGACAGCCGACGACCGCACGAACGACATGAATGAACCCAAAAAATCCGAACCTACGACTCAAGTAGCTCATGAGCAAGCTACCGCGACCGATATATCTTACTCTCAACCGTCAGTTGAACCTGTGGTAATTAATATTAGTTCACTCTTACCGGCTCCAACTAACGGTCACACAGGCAGAAATAATCTCAGCAGCACAGCGCGGGGATCTCAGTGCCATTCGTGAGCTCGTCGAGTCAGGAAAATGCAAGGTCACAGACAGAGATGACCAGAATGTGTAAGCCTAACACAAACGCCTTTGCCACACTCATGAATATCCGCAGCACTCCTCTTCACTGGGCAGCAATAAACGCCCAGGTTGCAACCTGCCGCTATCTCATAGAACAGGGCGCGGAAATAGACGCAATAGGGGGTGATCTACAGGCTACCCCTCTGCAATGGGCCGCGCGTAATGGATACCTCTACATCGTGCAACTGCTCATATCCCACAATGCTGATCCAACCATCGCTGACACCCAAGGCTACAACTCCCTCCACCTCGTGACACATTCATCATCAGTAATGCCACTCCTTTACTTGCTGCATCAACCTGTGAACGTCGATTCTCGTGACTTACAAGGTCATACATCATTGATGTGGGCTGCATATCAAGGCGATGCACTGTCCGTGGATCTTCTGCTTAAGCACGGCGCGAATCCTAACTTGAAAGATGATTCTGGACTGACCCCCTTACACTGGGCTGTGGTCCGAGGCAATCGAGTTATTCTCCGGCGCCTCATTGAAACGGGCGCAGACATGCACGCAAAAGATCTCGAGTGCCGTACACCAAGAGACATGGCTGTTGAATTAAAGAGCTTAGGCGCGTGGAAGAGAGCCATGGAAGAGAGTGGCTTGACGGAACATGGTGTGATCAAGGCGCAACCATTGAACGAGGTCTGTTCACTCACTTTGATCTCTCTCCGTGACTTCTGATCCGGCTCTAGCGCAATACTAAAATTGCCATCTTCATTTTACCTTCCTTGTTTTTATATTTTATTTTCACAACGCTTGCTATTCTGCCGTGGTATACCGGCATTATACTCGCCATGGCTGAGTTTTTTGCCATGCATCATGTAAGTGGCGACAGGCTTGCCATAACCATGCGATAGCTCATGACAAGCAGATCGTAACCCGGGTACTGTTGAATAAGAACACCTACGTTGGAACAGTAAACCAAAGTCCGTATTTCGCAGGCATCATCGCAGGGTCGATGCTATGGGTTGGTTACTGCTGGTTAACACGACTTGTGCAGCGTATGTCATATGCTATACTTTTGCAGCCGTGGGCTGACACCATTCCAGAGACAGAATCACACCCCTTTGTCCACCTGGCTTTCGCAATCATCTTCGGTCTATGCTTGTATAACTTCTTCCGTGCCGTTACTTTGGACCCAGGTATTTGCCCCCGACCAGCCCACGACGGAGAATTGAAGGCAGTGAGTATATTAGCGTTCTAGAATGAATCAGCACATGGTAACGGAGACTGCAGATCATCGAAGACCTTGCTTCAGAGGGCAGACTCAATGGGCAAACATTCTGCATACAATGCATGGTGCGTATCGATCTTGTAAGGTGCAAACTTATGTCAACATTTTACACAGGCAAAGAAACCCCTACGGTCAAAACATTGTCGTATTTGTGATCGATGTGTAGCGCGAAGTGACCAGTATGTCCTGTCCTTTCATAGAGAGCTACAAAAGTGAACTTCGTATGTCATAGCCATTGCCCATGGGTCTGGAACTGTGGTAAGCTAAGTTCTTCGAATACTGGCACTCCGATTCTGATGCAGTTTGTAGTCGGGGCAAATAACCACAGGCAGTTCTTACTCTTTGTCTCGACACTAGTCATCGACATCGTGTTATTTGACTACCTTGTTTATGAATGTATGTTCTCGATCATCATCTTTCTGAAGAGTCTACTGAGTAATAACAGATTTCTTGTCGATATCATTGCCCGAATCTGTCGACTGTTCCATAATCCTCTGCGAGCCAGCCTTGAAGGATGCATTCCTTCTTTGTGTCTCGCTGTGGTCAGCACTGCAACTGACGTGGACTTCTGTGCTTCTCGTGACACAGTATTGGCAAGTGACTAGACAGCTAACAACGTTCGAGGTCTCCAACCTCGGGCGTTTCGGCTTCATGGGCGGTCGCGGCTCCCTCGCTGCCGGCAGTGGAGGCGGCGGTATTCAGATGGGACATCGGCACCACCATGCCGCTCACCAGCAGAATAGCGACACCGACAGCGAAGCAGAGGGTGGTGCCCACAAACAGGCACATAACCAT
The DNA here is from genome assembly GCF_016647625.1 of Suillus subalutaceus. Lineage (NCBI taxonomy): Eukaryota > Fungi > Basidiomycota > Agaricomycetes > Boletales > Suillaceae > Suillus > Suillus subalutaceus. The sequence continues at coordinate 87,968 of NW_024540406.1, forward strand.
ACTTTCTGCGGGACCCTCACTGCACCCGGAACATGTACCGCCTTCTTGCTCAACCTCCTCGGCCTCGACCGGTTCACGCGTGGACGTGCCGCACGCGGACTCACCTCACATGCACGCAATCCATTTGACTTTGGAGCTGTACGGAACTGCAGGGATTTCTGGAGTATGGGCAAGGAGCTTGGCGTGGAGTATGGCCAGGTGTATGATGTTCCCTTGGAAGGTTTCGACGAGGCCAAGAAACGGAAGGAAGCGGAACGGGGCGACCTTGAGCACGATCACGAAGGCCCCAGCAGCAGCAGGAGTAAGAGTCTGCTTGGCAAGCTTAGCATGCGAATGGGTATGGGCTCCAGTCGGAGAGGCTACGAACCCCTGAATCAGGTCTAGCGTATGTGATTCTTTTGCGACGATGAAATATTTATTCTGTTTATTGTACATGTGGATGTTGCACTGCTACAGGTACGTACAATGTCCAGAATATTAGTATTAGTATCTTCAGTTACTGTCATTTGATTGATGAAACTACGTGCGGTATACATTAAGCATTCTTCGTGACATCGTAGCGGCGGCGAGCCAGTAATCCCTGACTCCAATGCAACAATAGCAGACTGTCCAGACAAGTGATATATTCAGTTTTATTATCTTCAACAGTCCGATTCCAAACGGAAAAGGAGTGGGTATATGCCTGGAATGAGATCAGGATTGTTGCATTCATTGACTGGATGAAGTCTTCGATGTCGGACCACAAGGTCAGGCAGCGAGTGAGTGGCACTGTCCAAAAACAGGTTTTTGAGAGCAGCAGTTGTATATAAATGTTCGTCTATTGTTGTCATACTCTAGATCGGAGACATCGACCTTCAAAGCATTGTTACAGCGGACCTATAGATCATCATTCCATCCACCACAAGCTCTATAAATACTCTTAGAATACAATTAATCCTCTTCAAACACCCTTTTAACATCAAGCTCGTGATTCTCAAGTACGCGCTCAGACAAGCCAGGCATCGCACCGTCGGGACTCGGCAGGATAACTTAAGCTCGACATTCAAGTTTTCTCGTTTAATGTGAATGTTAAAATACAACCGATGGTAATACTTCGACCACACAAGGAACACCCAGATGCATCCTTACGCACTCGGAAAAACGGGACCCAACTGATCAGACTTGAATTTTCCAGGGCCAACAAACACAATGCCCATAGGAGCCCGTTGATATCGGCAGCAACACAGACGCCGTAGACACAACATTCATTTCTGTCGTGACAGTTGCACCGGATCTGACGACTAAAAACAAATGTGCTTCAAGGCTATTTGCGAGCGCAAATCGAGGGACCTTTTTCTTTGGTAATGTCGCAAAGCAGTCGGCGCACACGTTCATTGCAGTAGATTCGGAAGAATCATCGGCGATGCCTGCATTGTAATTTGTCGAGCATCAGACTATTGAGATAAATGACACGGGTACACACGGCAGGATGCATCGTCTGACGGTGAAGGGGTCAACCACTCGGAAGATGCCTACAGATATTGGCAAACTCAAAGGCACGCCAGTATAAGCTGAAATGACGACTGCTCTTGAATCATGTAAGCTTTGAAAGAAAACTGCGCGAACAGGCAGTTCAATTCATTATGAAGCATTATAATAGCAACGTAAGCACACCAACAGGGGACTGTGACTGGCCACTCACTTCGACGGATAGCATGAAGGTTCCCGGGCCGTGCCGTCTGTATTTTCCATTCCTGTTTTGTCCATTTTCCATTCCTGTCTGTCCATTTTCTTAGATTTTCATGCGCTCGTGCAAGCGAGGTGCTCCGTCATGGCGGCTCCGTACTCTATAGATAGTATCTGTGCAATGTAACGATTGTCAGGGCTCTTTAAAGGCAGCAAAGGAAGTGACAAAGCAGGATATCACACTGTACATTGCAAAATATGGCACAAATTCAGATATGACACCATTACCCGTTTTTGAACGCGAGCAATTGTTGACGGGCACAGTCATCAACTTTCCCGTGGCCCACGGCCATCAGCTTTTAGATTCATTCGCAGGTGCCTGAACGCGCTATTTAGCATTAAATTACGTGAAGTCCACGTTACCGGTCTTATTAATAAGCTGAATCGTATGAAAGCGGTTTAGCTTGATGGTTTGGAGAAGAACTTAGAATATGTTACCGTTAGTTCCAAGTGTACAAAACTACAACTTCAAGTTGGGCTTGTTCAGTTGCAATGGCATCGGTCGTAGTGACCTTCAAGTAAACACGGTCACTAACCTATATATACAGTCGCAGGTACCACCGTAGCGCACTTATAATATAGGATGCACTTACACGCACTTGGTTGCATCATTAACCTTATTCTTACACTAGTATAAAGTAAGTGGTAGTCTCAGGCTGCCACAGAACTGATATCCTTATCTTCCACCAGTGACCAGATTACCCTACCGTGACGCACACAGCTGAAGCAGTGATGTCTGTCCCAACTAGTTTTCGTGAATATCGCACCCAGGTACGCGTGATTTGTATACTTACCGACAGCGGTCGACATTGACTCACAAACACGGTGAGGTAGGGTGATGGCCACCAGAACTTGAAGCTTCAATCAGTGACTCTCTCTAAGCCGAAGGCTACCGAGGTGACCATCAAAATACATGCCGTCTCCCTGCAGGTCTGTCCCCATTTAAATATTCGACTGCCAGAGATTCAACGTACTCTCAGTTTCGTGACTTGATGGTCTCCAAAGGAATCTACCCACAGTTAGTATTCTTTTTTGAGTTGGAATTCGCGCTCAACACGGATCTAACAGACAGAAACGAGACATCGTTCCTTGCTCTGATGGCGCAGGCGAGATTGTTGCACTTGGGCAAGACGTCAAGGGGTGGAAAGTTGGAGATCGTGTCTGCCCAAACTTTGCACTGGACCATATCCATGGCGATGTCACTGAAGACACCAAACTTACTGGACTTGGTGGTCATATCGATGGCGTGCTCCGGGAGTACATCAACGTCCCCGTTCACGTATGTGTTCTTTTGATTTTAGCGTCGTATCGCTTGCGAATATCTATTTAAGTCATTGGTCCGCATCCCAGATCATCTTTCATACGAACAAGGGTCGACTCTTCCGTAGGTTTACTATCTGACCTTGTCTTGACGTGCTCAGACTTTCGCCAGATGCGCGGCGTTGACAGCTTACAACGCTTGTCTTGGACCCGTCCCTCTCAAAGGCGGAGACTACGTACTCGTTCTTGGTACCGGCGGCGTTTCAATGTACGTGACAGTTTTATTGGCAATATTAACTTGTGCCAAAGCGGATCTATTAGCTTCGGCGCTCAATTAGCCCTTGCTTCTGGTGCGACCGTCATCGTCACATCATCTTCTGATGAAAAATTACAAGTCGCGAAGAAATTGGGTGTGCAGCACATCATCAACTACAAGAAGAACGTTAAATGGGACGAAGAAGTTTTGAATATTGTATGTTTAATTTTGAGGCTTTCACTTGCGCGCCTAATATATTTAGACCGGCGGCCGTGGCGTTGACCACATCATCGAAGTCAGTCCCTAAAAATACACGATTGTGGTGAACTTAATCAAGTGCGATACAGGTGGGAGGGCCCAATACCATACTGAGATGTATCAATGCCGTACGCCATGCTGGATGGATTCATATCATCGGCGTCGTGTCCGGGGTAAGCTTTATCTGTATCTTTATCGATACCATTAACTCTACTTATTTATGCAGGGCGATAACGGTATTCCCGTAGGCCTTGCGATCATGAAAGCAATCAACTTCCGCGGAATTTTGGTTGGCTCTGTCAAACAGTATGGTTTAATTTCCGTGTCTCTATCGTACTGATCGGCGACTCAGGTTTGAGGACATGAATCGACTCCTTACAGCGCGCAAAATCTGTCCAGTCATAGACAAAGTGTTTCCCTTCGAGGAGGCTACTGATGCTTATGCGTACCTCGAGAGCCAGAAGCATGTCGGAAAGGTAGTAATCAAATTAGCGTAAGGTGCAACCATGCAAGGGTCAAGTGTAGGAATCGAGCAATCCCGTGTTGTACAATATAAGTATGTGTAGGAATTTAACAGTTAAATATTCAGTACGTGGCTGCCTCCAGACTCATCTATGTGAGAAACGACACCTTGCTGGAGTTCACTGTCTACTGCAGAGAGAGCAAGCATCACATGATGGATCTCAATCAGTGATATGTATAATGGTAATATTCCTCTACTCGGTCTCGACCGGTTCACGCGTGGACGTGCCGCACGCGGACTCACCTCACATGCACGCAATCCGTTTGACTTTGGAGCCGTACGGAACTGAAGGGATTTCTGGAGCATGGGCAAGGAGCTTGGCGTGGAGTACTATGGCCAGGTGTATGATGTTCCCTTGGAAGGTTTCGACGAGGCCAAGAAACGGAAGGAAGCGGAACTGGGCGACCCTGAGCACAATCACGAAGGCCCCAGCAGCAGCAGGAGTAAGAGTCTGCTTGGCAAGCTTAGCATGCGAATGGGTATGGGCTCCAGTCGGAGAGGCTACGAACCCCTGAACCAGGTCTAGCGTATGTGATTCTTTTGTGACGATGAAATATTTATTCTGTTTATTGTACATGTGGATATTGCACTACTACAGGTACGTACAGTGTCCAGAATATAAGATTAGTATCTTCAGTTACTGCCATTTGATTGATGAAACTACGTGCGGTTTGCACTAAGCATCCGTCATGACATCGTAGCCGCGGCCCGGGCGAGCCAGTAATCCCTGACTCCAATGCAACAATAGCAGACTGTCCAGACAAGTGACATATTCGCAGTTTTATGATCTTCAACTCTGCGATTCCAAACGGGAAAGGAGTGCATCAGGAAAAAGGTCGGACACAAGTTGCACACTGCAAGAGTATATATCGCTACATAGCCTTGATAGCACAACAGAGCATCTATAGACCATCCATAGCACTAAATACCACACTGTAGCGTGCCATGATGCCAATAGTAGCTATGTGGTTTGTCCGGCAACTCATAGTCAATATGGCACCCTATGGTTAATATCAATGGTATCATAGCCTCTCGGATTCGGACAAGTGCTCGAACAACTCCAAATCGATGTACCTATTAAGATAAAATTCTCCTCGCACCTCCGACTCTTGACCAACCCGAGGAATAAGATGGCATGGGCGAAGAACTTGATGAACTGGTACCACTAGTGCGTTAGGACTACGCTGACGTGAAGAGCTAGTGAGGCGGAAGCTGTGTAAAATCTCATCAAAGCTTTGAAGCGGCCGAAACCAATGAATGTATGCCAGGGGGTGAGGAAAATTCCTGAGACATGATGGAAGCTTGAAAACGACCCTTACTTCACCCACTCTAAGACCTAAGTCACAGGTCAGAGCACTGGCAAGCCCACAACCAATTTACGATGCTCACCGGATATACCTTCACCGCTGTACTCATTCTCATCTTCAATCACCAGCACACTGTCAAAGTGTGCAGGCGCTGATGGTCTCCTCACATCCGTCGCAGGAATCACTGGTGATGCACGGACCTTGAACAGACACTTTCTGTTGTTGATATGGGGTCGTGCTGGAGAGAGAATCTTGAGGTATTTGTAGACGTCGACCCGGTCTTGTGGTGTGAGTTTTCGGTGCGACCAACTCGGTACATGGATGCGAAGAAATGCTTCAAGAGACGGAATGAAAAGTGAAGCACCATGCTCGTTAAGCAAGCGCTGGATCGTCGAATTCGGAAAGGGACATGTCCTGGGGACAAAGTAGCCGCGTGAACCTGTCACCATTGTGAACCGTTGTACCTGACAAGGCAAGTCAATACGAAATTGTCCAGGTCCTGTGCCATCCGAATCCGAATCAGAGCCGCTGGTATCCGAGTCTTGCTCCAGCGAGTTTGAACCTTGATTGACAGGGTGCTGGGAACCCCACCATCGAAGGTAGGCATCTTGGATGTGGATGGACTCTTGTCGCCGTAGCCAGGTAGTCATTTGGATGACATAGTCGCGGCGATTCGATGCATGGTATGCCCGCTTGGCAAAATCAATGTGCAGCCTTTCAGGAAGTTCAGTATTGAAACCGTCCGCACTGCCGAGAACGCGAATGGTGTCGATGTAATGCATCATCGAGTGAATTTTCGGTATGTTGAAGTGTTCCCGCACCCTGAGGTCGATGAAGACGTTCTTATTAGCATGGAATGAGGCGAGGGCAGCGTGCATATGGGCAAGTGTGTCTTCTGTGTGCGTCTGATACTGCGCATAGTAAATAAAATCTAATACGCCACGCACTGCTGTCAGAACTTTATGGTCAACCGCGCCAGCAATCACACCGAGAAAGACACGCTGCAGCTCTCGGTAGTCTGCCCCCGTCCATTGTTTACGCTTGGAGATGCCTTTTTTGAAGTGTCGGAGTCCTGAATATGACGTCATCGCCTTGAACCGTGCATCAAGTTCTTCCTCGCCTATGATATCGGAGCACCAGCTAACAATGTGATCCTTAAAAACTCCTTTGTGCAGCTGATGTAAAATGTCGGGGGTGATACATGAGAAGATGTCGTTGTGTGGGAGTGTCGCCCAGAACGGTGAGTAGATGGCTCGTAGTCCTAGTTCTCCTTCAAACTGATCATTCCCCATTTCACCATCACGGTGCAAGTGCAGGCTTTCGACCGTGGAGTCTCGATTGCACATTGGCGACGTCCTCATATCCCCACGCTCGTTGCGGCCCACAACACACTTTGGGCACCTGTTTTCCATGCAGCACGCCACCAAGCACTGCTCCGGAAAATCAGCAATATATGCTGCCACGACAGGATACATCCGCCTTACTTGACGATCAGGGCAGGTGACATCGACTCCATCCATACCTGCCCTGACCAATGGCTCCAGGACCTGTGACATGCAATAATGGAAGAGACGGTAACGTTTGACCGAACGTGTATCTCACATGAAGCATTCTAACTTCGAGATTGGTAAGTATGCGATGAGGATTGTGGTGTGTTTGGATGGCTGACATCGGATATCTTTTGATATGTTCCCGAGGCTCAGGTAGATGGGCCAAACCTCTTGGTCTCCCCGGAACTGTGACAGTGAAGTCTCATCAGACGCTAGGATCACCGGTGCAACAACTGCCCCTTGAGGCAATCTTCCCTGTGGGAACGGCTTTAGTGCGTTTTGTCACAACATGTAGACGCCCGCATGTAGACGCACGCACTTACCTGCATCTCCCACCACCAGTCACCTGTCCACATTTCATCATACCGTCTTGTCTTGCCCTCCACGTCTGCAAACACTCTCTCTGGCACATATGACACCATGCGATCAAACTCAGGATTCACCATGAGCTCGTGGATGCAGTCTACTGGGTCCCACAGCCACAGCTCAAGGTCTTTGGTTTCGCACTGCCCGTTATTGGTGAGTTTGTTGCCCTGTACAGTTATTCTCTTTAACTGCCATTCTGTTCCACAGGGAAGCTGATCGATTGCTTTCATCAGGGTGTATTTGCTCGTGAACGACGTATTAAGGCGGCTGGTCTGTGCATTGGTGAGTATGTTGTGAATCGGGGCTGAATTACTGACTTACAATTGGTAGTTTCATGAACTCGTCTATCGCATTTTGGCCCACACGGGATACCAACCATTTCACAAGTCCCCATTCCTCTGCGTCCGCAAATGGCACCCATGGGTCTAGACCTTGAGCCTCTTGTTGGGCTCTGATGTCATGGAACATGCTCTCTGCGCAGCCAAGCGTTTGCGCTACTTGCCCTGGGTATGACTGGACGAATTGCATCCACATCCTTTCCTCATCTTCTACTTCTTCGACTTGGACACCACAATGCTCCGGTATTTGTGGACCTTCCGGTATGACATCCCCCTGCCATCAAACTCCCAAGGTATGTCTCCATCAAAGTAGACATCTTCAGGTTGGTTGTTGTTGGGTGTGGCCTCTTGTGTGGCTTGCTCATGGTTGCGCAGCTGGTCCATGTGTTGCTTACAGGCTGCAGTCTGGCTTATATGAAGGCTAATGGCCCTTGCACTCTGGAAGTTGCCTTTGAGGCAAAAATTGCAGCGGTGCATGATGGTATGGTCGAGCAGGAGGTTCAAGGTTCACAAGCCGAAAAAGCCGACCCGTAAGTGACAGTTTGATCGAGTCTCACCTGGCTGACTTGTCATCCATCGGACATCAAAACTTTTTTCCTCAAAATCAGTGCGATCCCTCAAGATCGCAGTTTGTACATGACTTGACGCGAGCATGTTGTTGCGCATTGATTGTTGATCGTGGTCTGCAGACGCGACACATCATTATAAAGGATGTGATGATAGAAAAAAGGTGCGCTGTGCCCCCTCATACTCATAAAATTTAGATTGTCTCATCCTCATGTTCAATCTCCATCCAGAATGTCTTCCACTGGTCCTACTCACCAAGCACTGAGTAATATTCTCAACAATACTGATTCAGCTCCCTCTCAGCGTCAATGCCGCGACCACCGCCCTTCAGAGAAGGCTCTGTACCAAGGTATGCCATTTCTTATGTACTACCAATTCTATCACTAACTGTATCGTTATATTGTACCTAGTCGAGGAGGACCAAGAACGCCGTGAGGCACGCCGCCGCCCAAGTGGTCAAGAAAAAATTAAGGCCACCCGTAAAAATCGTGTGGACAGAGGTGTGTTGTTGATTGTCGCATCGGTTGCCTGCCACCTAACTATTTTCAGGTACACATGACAGTACACAGTTTTCAACACAGGCTATCCACATACTTCAGTCATTTTCCAACGTAGAACCCTGGCTCTGGACATGCCAAAAGGCTGTAGAATCCATGCCAGCCAACCACTGGCCGGTGCACCTCAAACCAGTGCTGGCCAGTCTATCTAGGACTAGTGTTAGCTAGTATATTACAGCCAGGATGGATTATTGACTACATGTGGGACCAGTGCTGGCCAGGTTATACACTTGAATAGTGCTAGCATGGCCAGCCTGACTATGTGACATGTAGCATTAGGCTGGCCAGGTATATACTTAAATTGTGCTAGCATACATATACTAGATAGCCTATTGTACCTGATATCCTTGAATATTCCTAGCATAGCCAGCTTGACTATGTGACATGTAGCATTCAGGCTGGCCAGTATACATATTATACTAGATAGTATAATGGTTCTTGATATACTTAATATTTTTCTGGGATGGCCAGCTTGAGTATGTGACACATATCTTTGAGGTTGGTCAGGGTATATACTCAAATAATCCTAGCATGGCCAGCCTAACTTTGTGATATGTAGTATTGAGGCTGGTCAAAGTATATACTTAGCATGGCTAGATTGAGTATGTGACATGTAGCATGGAGGCTGGCCAGGATATATATTTAAATATTCCTAGCATGGCCAGCTTGACTCTGTGACATGTAGCATGGAGGCTGGCCAGGATATATACTTAAATATTCCTAGCATGGCCAGCTTGACTCTGTGACATGTAGCATGGAGGCTGGCCAGGATATATATTTAATATTTCTAGCATGGCCAGCATAACTCTGTGACATGTAGCATGGAGGCTGGTCAGGATATATACTTAAATATTCGTAGCACAGCCTGCTTAACTACTTCAAAGTGGTTTTTCTGGGCTTTGTGTTTCTCACTTGATTTCAGTGGAGAGCTTCCATTTAAATTGTCATAGAGTAGATTGGTCCTTTCATGAAAAATCATGAGATTCGAGTGATTATGTGCTGGATTTCAATAGAAGCTCTGTAAGGAAACTCAGTAGTCAAATCACTAAACTTCTAATGTATCTCTACTACCTTGAGTTGCCAATGTCAGCCAGCATGGCTCTACACAACATAGAACATTAGCCAAGACCTTGGTTATATTGTCTAGCAGACTGCCCATATCATATAGACTCAGTCTGGCCAGCCTGTCACCTTTCATACCCATGTTGGCCGACTTGCCTCTACACAGCATAGATCTAGACTGGCCAAGATCCTGGTACCCTGGCCAGCTAGCCTCCTACATTGTGTAGACTCAGTCTGGCCAGCCTGTTATCTTTCATACCCATGTCAGTCGACTTGGTTCTACACAGCATAGATCTAGACTGGCCAAGATCCTGGTACCCTGGCCAGCTAGCCTCCTACATTGTGTAGACTCAGTCTGGCCGGCCTGTTATCTTTCATACCCATGTTGGCCGACTTGGCTCTACACAGCATAGATCTAGACTGGCCAGTATTAACTGTAGTACATTGGCTAGCAGCACCCCTACACTATATAGTCTGGCTGGCCTCTGATATCTTAGACCCCAGTGGGCCGACACAATTCTACACAATGTCAAAACACACTAGCCAGTATAAAGTGACAATTGTACTATAACATGTGGTCCTTGAACTGATTCTTAGCATCCTCTGCAAACATTGTCCACAATAGCACCTGTCTGTAGGCATAGGCTTGATGACCAGGTTTCATAGCCTCCATTGAACATTGAATCCATTCACCCTTCTGATGATTAAACCAATTTATGGTCCAATCCATTTCATGTCTTGTCAAATTCAACTCTTCGTCCCACCTCCTCCACCTAGCCTTTGCCTTTAGCCAGTTAACCCTATAGACTGTTGATATGCTGTTAGTTCTGCTTTTTAGATAGACACTACTACTCACATTCATTCATCCAAATATCTTGTTAACTTCTGTGAGCGCCATTAACCCTCCAAAACCATGCCAGCTCGTCAGACCCTTGCCCAAACCTATTCTCTTCAGTCACATCCCTATTGACCGTAAGATGTTCTGGCAATATTTCTTGATAAATATTTTCCAGAGTATTGATATTCACTCCAAGTCTTTCCATAGCCAATCCTTTGATAGCTTCTGACCAACTTCTCGATTTTGAGGCTGCACCTTTGAGCATCCTGCTTGGACCTTGTGCCAGTCCATACAGAATTAGCACTTCGAAAGTGTTGACGATAGATGACAGCCTTCTGGCCAAGAGCCAAGCGAATATTTTCTAGACAATCATTAGCTTGACCTTTTCTCAACTCTAATTCTTCTTCCTGCAGTTTGGTCAAACCGAAAATATCAGCATAGTCATGGGTCACTGATGATGACATCCAGATGCCCATATCTTCTGCTGGAATTTCTTCATCAATCAATTCTGAATCATCTTCATCCGCAACCTCCCATGCTTGTTCTTCAGCTTCTGCCTGGCAAAATCGAGAATCATCGACATGGACTGTACCCGAATCCAGTTCTATTCCCTGTGTCATTTGATCTGCAGTTTCGTGAAATTTGATGATTTGAGCAGCTAGTTTTAGTCGTTTCTCTTGAAGACCAGCCTTCTGAGTAGCTGTGGCATTGCATGGGAAACGTCGAATATTTGATCGTAATCCATCCCTGATAGGAATGTGATGATATGTTTCACAAAATCTGAAGATGTGACTTACTGAGAGTCTTCTGGATTAATACCCTGAATAATCCAAGAAACCGATCCTGGCCTTCCTATTTCTAAAGTCTCAGATTCAGTTAATTTTAATCAAATCTCAGCCATTGTGGGAGCTTCATAATCCGGAATATGTGAATTAGTCATAAGGTTTGATAAAGGAATACTAGGGAATTTACCTTTGTCAATTTTCAACTGATAAATGTCAAGATGTTCTCCTCGAAGCTCCATTGTAATCTTCTCATCCTTTTCCCATAAAGCAATTTTTTGGGGGTCCAAAGAACATGTCAGCTCATCAAAAGGGAGCTTTGTGTCATTGACTCCCTTGACAGCACGTTTATACTTTTTCAAGAGAGTCTTGACTGTCAAATGTATTTAATTACATATCATTGACATTAAATTTAGGCTTACTCACCGATCCCAACCAATTTTTTCCAATTTGAGTCCCTCATGTGATCATCCAGTATTTCCTGCTGATGATATTGACTCATTGACCTTGCAGTGGGTGATATTTTGTTGAAAGGTGCCCAAAGAGTCTCTAAAATTTCTCCATCCACTTGACCAGCTCCCTTGATGAAGTTAAGACTAAATCTGGCAAAGCAGGGAAGTTTGTGTGCACTAAGATGGAATTTACCAACAGCTGTCAGAACCTCCCTTTTTTTAGGGAGTGATAACCCTGGGCAATTGTTGACTCGTTCTGAAAAATTAATGCACCACTGACACCCTATATCATATATGATCAGAGAGGTGCCAATATCATGAGAATGATAGCTGATAGCACTGCAGATCAAGTAGTCGACATTCATGTGGCTACCAAGTTCATTAACTTATGAACATCTTTAATACAAGATAGAACCCACCGTTCACCCTTCTGAAAATCTACCACAGTGTGAGGAACAAAGCAACCATGACGTGCACAAGCAGTAGCAGCCACTCCAGTTGCTTGAAGATTACTTTGATTTGTGTTTGCTGCATTGACTGCACAGTGATTGCTGCAAGAGGACCTCTAGTATCATCTAGTCAAAAAGTGACAGATAATCCAAATGAAATAGAACACACCTCTTTGCTCTCCTGAGCTGATGACAAATGAGCCTTATAATCGGCTTCTGTCACCATATACCCCAGGCCATCAGATAGGGTGACATCAAGATGAGGCTGTTTCATGTGCATATGTTGAGCAGTGAAGTTGCCGTCCACTACATATCTTTGCATAACTAGCCAACTATTTGGAAATTTGTCAATGATACTGTATAAAACTGAAGATGCAACCGGCCGGCCTGGGGGTACATTATGTGTACCAAGGCTGGCCAGCACAAACACATATGCTGGCCAGCCAAAGATTATAGTGTGGACATAGAGAACATCCGGCCAACATACAGGCTTAGAGTACTATCAAGCCCAAATACAATTAGATTCTTACCTTTCATACTTGTCCTGCCAATTAATAGGTATGTTGATACCAGGCTGTGGACAGGCCACACAAAACAGTGCCAGATCACCAGCACCTGGCTTTACCTCAGTATCATGCCCAAATCCAAATCATTTCCGGTTCATTAAATCCCTCCATTGCCGGGATGCCCTCATCAATTCTCGGTACCGGTCCTATCAAGTGAGTACACCCAGTCAACAATAAATAGAAAACACTGCAGATACAATGACTGACTGGTACAGAGTCTGGGAAGGCATTATTAGTAAGCCGATGTAGAGACTCGTGTTTCTGCAGGCACATATGGGCACATTTCGCACCTTTTCACAACTCATGACAATTGGCCTTCAATGCACGACTTGCACCATCAGCTATATTCGACTTCTATCATGTCTCTAGTCGTTTTACACATAACGCGCAGCTTTCCCGCGAAACGCGCCATAGGCGCGGTACTTTCCTGCACAATGCGCAGCATTCCCACATGCGCACCTTGCGCGCTTTCTCGCGCTTAAGCGCCCTGCAAGTGCCCTGCATCACCCTGCATCGCCTATCATCCAGGAACGTCCCTCTATGTCCATCCACCTCATTGGTACGTCATATCCCTTGCCTCGTGGTTTGTAACAAGCATTGCAGTGCTATTACATGTCATTACGTATTCATAGCACTTATTGCTCCTATCCCTTCCGCTTCCGATGCGATCTCCATAGTATAAAGTTTGCTGACTTACGACTCCATCATGATTACTCCCCTTTGCTGTACTTCCCTCGCTATTGGGTTTTACTTTAAAGTAGTAGTCACCACTTGGGGGCACTTTGTGTTTCCAATGGTTATCGTTATCCGCCTATACTAGACCTTTATCCGCGCTCATTATAACACTCGCTCTGCATTTGCACTCGCTTTGCACATCCGCTTCCTTATCTGTTTCCTTATCTGGTATTTTCTGCACAACGCGCGCCTTAGCGCTCATGTTCCCACGCTCGCGCTTACCTTAGTGCGCTCTCTCGCGCTTCGCGCTCACTTCGCTTTTCTTCTTGCACTTTTGCGCATCCATCGCACTTCAAGGGTCTTTCTTTCATCTGGTTCTGTGTTCAGTAGCAGTCCCCTTTAGGGTCGAACGTTCTTGCATTCTGCGAGTATAGCAGCTAGGCAGAGCCAAGACTCACTTATACTGGTTGAGCATTTTTAGACAATTCATATCAGCCCAGCCAGGTTGAGATCGCCTCACTGACAAAGCTTTTGAAAGAAGCTCATGGCAGAAGTTTTGCATTCCAGGGCATCTATGAGGAAATGGTCCAGGACCTCAAAGGTAAAGGCAGTTTGAGGACGGGTTGTACTGGCAGGAAACAGCTGTGCTTTGAGCAAATGAAGGTGCTGTTGATGGACAGAGGATTCAGGGCAATGACACCACTGCACGTTGTGTATGAATACTCCTGTGGAGTGCACGATAGTCAGGGCAGTGGTCCTCAGAGCTGGACCTACAACTGTCTCAACTCCAGCATACTTTTCACTCTCATCTATATTCTCATTAACATCCTCCCATTCCTGTGTGACATCTTGAGAGAATGGACATGGGTGATCCCCATGACCCATATGCCAAATATACCCAAGCTCTGAAAGCGATGTATCTTGAAAGCATGTTCCATTCCACAGTTGTAGTTTATGAAATGGTAATGATTGATGGGCTTTGAGGACACAGGTATGGCACCATCCATGTTCACCACTGCAAGTCAGGCACCGGAAGAATCCTTCTCTGCTTGGGCAAGACTGGCAGATTCCCTCATTGATGATATTTTCGGACTCCAGGATGATGTCCAAGTACAATTGGCGAAAAACGATATAATCTTCAATGAAGTTATTTTGAGTCTTTATTTCAACCTAGTAAGCAGTGCCTTATATCGTTTGTTAGATGACCTGCCTTGGTTTGTCGTCTTATATTTGGTGAGCTAAAATCACCATAAAGCTCTCTGTTAAAGTCTTCCGGAATCCTCTCCGGTTCTTCAGGGTTGATTTTCTTCATTTTCCATGGGCTAGAGGATTTGATGACGACTCTTCTTGCAAAATCTCATATGAGGGATCAGCAGAAGCCTCGACCCATAAGGTCTTCCTCTTTTTTCCTTCTCGTTTTTGGTGAGTGACATATGCAACATCCAGGTCCTTTCTTTCAGATAATCGACCCCTTTCTTTGTAGGAGAAAGATCGAGACTTGAGACGACTTTTTCTCTGGTGTGACATGAGAGGATAATATCATATAGTATTGTGAAAAATTGTCAAAGTTCACTAGATAGACGGTCACTATGTACCAGCCTAATTAGTCAAAGGTACCAAACAGCCTAGACCATCATCACCAATGTCCAGTATACCAGATTAACCTCCACTATTTCTTGACTAGTTTGTCCTCAATCTCTTCTTCGGCCGCTTGACCCTCTGATCCATTCCCAATAAGCGCAAAAAATCCATCTGAAGTGGAAATGCAGGCCTAGAAACCCCTACCCTATTATGTACCTTATTCTTCATGAAATGTGCAATGACAAATCATTCTCCTATTTTCCAATGACTAACTGAGTGCTTCAAAACCTTCCCAGATCAAAATAAGTTGTTGTGGGAGAACAAATAATAAATTCTCACCTTTCCAGCAATATAGACCATTGTTCCAGGGGAATATACCAATTCCGCACCTATATCTTCAATAACAAACATAGCCTCATGTGCGATGCCCAAACTAACAAGTATGTCATAATGGGACGGAGCTCCACCAGGATCGCGATGACTCAAAGTCATATGATTCACAATGAGTTCCAATCCTGAAAAAAATGGAGGGCCACCGAGATGTTGGAACCGATTTTCGAGTTGGCCTAGTTTGGCCTAATACCTTTGAGAGGGCAGCACTCCCTGCCTGAAATAGGTCAGGTGCTATGACAGCGGTTATCGCATTCCAGAAATATTCTGTGCTTGACATGTCCTCTAGCCACTTTTGGACTGGTTCAGTGGAGTACATTGTTGATGTTACTAATGGATCCACAAGCCTCTGAATTAATTAATTACTGTCAGATTCTTGATAACAACACTGTTGTAAAGCAAATTACCTCATGTTGTTGCATGAAATAAGAAGGAGCCACAGTGACTCGACCTGCCCCAAATGTCCCCCCACCCTCTGGCACCAGGAAGTCATGTGAGCGCCATGAAGACTTAGCCTCAGTATCTGATCCACTGGGAATTGTCTCAAGCAGAAGCTTCCGAAGGCCCAAGGTGGCGGTATTGATAAAGTTCTGATAGTTAGTTAACCACTGACACATGATGTTAATTTAGAAGCTTACAATATGTAAAGGGGATAGAATGTCAGGTAGGAACCAAACCAAAATCTTTCCATTGCAGTCAACAATTGTAGCCAGCTCAGAAATTTTACCCATCACAGTGGTGGCAAAATATTTTTCAAGCTTAGCACATTCTGTTTCTCCATTGGACTGAACAGGTGAACATTTGACCATCTCTGCATACCGATCAATGTCCCATGGAACATAGTCTATTCTCACACACATAAGTCAATATGAAATACTGAAAGTGATTACATACAAGGGTTCACAATTGCATGGGTGATAGTGAGGGCAGTGCGCTCAATTTCATAGTTGGAAATTAAGGAAGTTGAACCATTATTGGTTGTTGGTTCATTTAACCTACAAGCATTGAGTCTCAAATGCAATCTCAACCTAGACTACTAAGTGAGATAGTGTTGAAACATTGGAATAAGTACATGCCTAGTTTTTTGCAAGAGATGTGACTGGAGTACACCATCTTTGATGACTGGTGGTGCACAAGGATCCAAATTCATTATTTCATGCATCTTTGAAGTGAGAAATTGATGTAATGCCGTTGACTCAGTGCCATTTGCACTTGACATGGCAACCTGAAGTGTGTAAAAATTTTACACTTGATTCGAACCACCTGAGCTTACTAATCATTTGAATTTCCCAATTTGATCTGTGTCTTACATAATTCAATCTGATCTCGACTGTCATATTTGATATATAGTATTTGGTACCAATACTTACTATGTGTGCAGGAACAGAGAGAAAGTACCACTAAGTACCATGTCCTAGTTCTGAGGGGGGGGCGAGTTGCTACTATACTGGTTGGTAACCCCATGTTATTAAGTGAATGCAGTTTACATTTGAGAGACATCAATGCTGAATGTAAACTGCATTGGTATCACTGCTCCACTATTAAGCGAATGCAGTTTACATTCAGGGGGTGCCAATACTGAATGTAAACTGCATTCGCTTAATGGCGGTGCTATAGTGCTGAATGTAAACTGCATTGGTGTCACTGCTCCACCATTAAGCGAATGCAGTTTACATTCAGTCAGGGGACGGCCAGCACCATTAAGCGAATGCAGTTTACATTCAGCATTGGTGTCCCCTGAATGTAAACTGTATTTGCTTAATGGTGGAGCGGAGACACCAATGCAGTTTACATTCAGTCAGGGGACGGCCGCCACTATTAAGCAAATGCAGTTTACATTCAGCACTATAGCTCCGCCATTAAGCTAATGCAGTTTACATTCAGGGGACACCAATGCTGAATGTAAACTGCATTCGCTTAATGGTGCTGGCTGTCTCCTGACTGAATGTAAACTGCATTCGCGTAATGGTGGGGCGGCAAAACAAATGCAGTTTACATTCAGCACTATAGCAGCGACATTAAGTGAATGCAGTTTACATTCAGTATTGGCACCCCCTGAATGTAAACTGCATTCGCTTAATGGTGGTGGTCGTCCCCCTGACTGAATGTAAACTGCATTCGCTTAATGGTGGGGCGGCAAAACAAATGCAGTTTACACTTGACTGAATGTAAACTGCATTTGCTTAATAGTGGAGCGGCAAAACAAATGCAGTTTACATTCAGGGGACACCAATGCTGAATGTAAATTGCATTCACTTAATCGTGCGGGTAGTGGACGTCCCCTAGATGTAAACAACATTGGCTTAATGGTGGTGGCCGTCCCCTGACTGAATGTAAATTGCATTTGCTTAATGGTGGTGGGTTGATTCCCTCCTTTACACCCAGGACAGCAAACCCTCCACCATTAAGCAAATGCGGTTTACATTCACCATGGAAGGAGCGAATATCAGCATACACTACAACTCAAACTAGTTAGTTAGTATAGTCACCAACTGATCAATATCTCACACCAGTCTCGCTGACTAATTATTCACACAGTCACGTGACTTTTGCAGCTGGCAAAGAAAAATGACTACCGCTGATACATTTGACACAATAAATAAAGTACAATTAAATGTATTACAAATTTATTCAACTACAAGTTCAACAAATCAAAGGGGAGATACAAGACGTGGGTGAGGGGGCCCTCCTCACCCAAGTCTTGCCTCCAATAGAAAAGTAGGTAATAAAAAAAGAAGATACAACTCGAAAAATCCTGTGAACATGTTAGATGATGCACTGAAACATAGTTCGACACTTAGCTTTCAGAAAGAGTATTGAGGAGAAAGGTCCTGTGGCGAACTGGTCAGTAAGGGACATTATGAAAGCCACCCCACCTACCCATAGAAAATTGTGCCGGTAATCAAAAAAAAGTCCTGAGAACTGGTCAGTAAGAGAAGTTAGGAAGGATGCCGCCTACCCATATGAAGGGCGCCCCACCTGCCCATATTAAATTTGCGCCTCTAACAAAAAAAGTCCTGTGGGAACTGGTCAGTAAGAGAAGCTAGGAAGGGCACCACCTACCCATATAAGATTGTGGTGCTATCAAAAAAGTCCTGTGGTGAACTGGTCAGAAACATTGATTAGGAAGGGCGCCTCCTACACATATATGGTTGCGGCACTAACAAAAGTCCTGGGGTGAACCGGTCAGTAAGAAAATAACTAAAGGCGGGTCAGTAAGAGAAGTTAGGAAGGGCACCACCTACCCATATAAGATTGCGGCACTATCAAAAAAGTCCTGTAGTGAACTGGTCAGTAACATTGATTATGAAGGGCGCTACTTACACATGTAAGGTTGTGGCGCTAACAAAAGTCCTAGAGTGAACCGGTCAGTATGAAAAATAACTAAAGGCGGGAGCTACACTAAGTAGCATGCACCGTGCCAACCCCCAGATCCCAAAGGCAGGAGCTACACTAAGTAGCATGCACTGCACCAAGTCCCCAGATCCCAAAGGCAGGAGCTACACTAAGTAGCATGCACTGCGCTAACCCCCAGATCCCAACAAAAGGCGCTGCTGAAAAAGAACAAATAATGTTAGTAAACTAAGAGGAAAGAGAATGGACAAACTAGAGTTAGTAATTGGGAATGGCAGCAAGGTAGCGCGCCAACTCCCAGATCCAAACAAAAGACACTATGAAAAAACAAAATCAGTAAGTGGGTGTGCCACAAAAAAGAGCATGCACCGTGCCAACCGCAGGACTCAAACAAAAGATGCTATTGAAAAAAGAACAAACAAATTCAGTAAGTGAGAGCAGATAAGAACACCACTTAGCTCAAGTATTGGCAACTGTAAGGCAGAGTCTTTGGATCATTGCAGGGCTGCAGCCCCTGCAATGATCCAAAGATAGCCTTAGGTCGCCAAAATGGCTGACAGGCTGACAGTGTAAAGGGAGGGGTGCAAGCGGTGAAGAAAGGGAAAGGAGGAAGGAAAGATGAACCGTGGGAAGTTGAACTTAGAGTAGATAAACATGTCAGTTTGTGAGTGTTTGTCCCAAGAGCCACAATGTTTGTTTGTTTGTACCAACCGGCAAGCTTATGTAATGTTTGTTTGTTTGTTGAACTTGTAAGTTTCGTCCTCAACCACATTGTTTCTGTTACCTGACATTGTCTCTGTGCCGCTTCAAGTGTGTATGTAAGTCTAGAGTTTTAGATATGTCTTTGTCTATCAACTAATTCTTTTCATTGTCAATTCTCAGCGGTTTCTGTTCCAACGCCTTTTGCTGGGACACAGGTATGTAAGTTCACATTTGGGACACATTTTAGACTACTAACTACTATTTTTGGACGTGTCTTAGCTCATCGAGAACCACAGTCGCTATCTGTTCTGGTGCCGTTTGCCAGTCCATAACATGTAAGTCTACTTTTGTTGAGTGTGTCTTAGTCCACCACTTAGTTCATTGACTACCACAGCTGCTATCAGTTCCCACACTTCGTGGCATGTAAGTCTTCTCTTGTTGAGCGCCTCTGAGTCCACCAATTTCTGTCCACGTCTCAGTTCACCCTTCTCACATGTTAGATGGCCCGCACCAAGAATACAGCAAAAAGGCCACCGGCAGCTCGGTGGCTCGCGTCAACCTGGACTTAGACGGTGCCAGCAACACGTCGGTTGTGATGGAGCCGGGGTTAGCAGTATGCGAGGGGTTCAAACACAATGAGGTGAGTCTTTCTTTCGCTTCAGCTGAATTTTTGACTAACCGGCCATCAATTATTGTAGTTCTGTATCATTTGCAGGGACGGTTCTGTTGAGGACGACTATCTCCTCTTGTGCGACGAATGTCCACGTGTCGTCTGCAGCCAATTGCGTCATGGTGCCCCCAGCCTTCACACAGGCCATCATGTCACCACATGTGACCTTCCGGTGCATCTGCTGTCACATCTCAAGACAACGCCGACCTGACGGTAGCTTGTCAGTATACCATGTAAGTTTCTAGCTCTTTTCAATATTTGTTGATATGCAATACAACTACAGGGCTTCTATAGAAACCAGAAGCTGCTACTCGACACCTTCCTCCCAATCTGTGCCACCCTCGAATTATCTGTCCGGGCGCAAATCTCCTCTGAGTCCCTGCTCTTTGTTCATCTCATCCTGACAGATTACGATACTGCGGGAGGGGCATTCGAACTGGCCTACCATTTTTTGAAGCCTTATTTCCCAACGGCGGCTTAGTGTACCAGGAGGTAATGTTTGATGTTGGTACAGTCTCTAAGGTCAAGACATACCAAGCAAGCGTCGACAATTTGGTGCGCACCCTATCAACTAACAACTGGAAGCGTGTTGTGTTTGGTATATCCAACCACACCAACAACACACATGGAGACCCGTTTGTAGGCTATGACAAAAATAAATATGTCGCCACTCCGGTTGACAATGTGAGTGTTTTCTCTTTTAATTTGAATAATTTGTCTCAATTGTTATAGTTTTTGGACATTATCCTTGCGCCTTGGCAGGTCCTCGTTGATCATGCGGCTGAGTCATTCCTGTGGTTCTTCTCCTGTGGTGCGCTTGTCAACAACGCTGAGTCATTTTCTAAGTTGCGCGTTTCAGTCGCCCGGTAAGTACATTAGTTTTGTGACTCATAGCTGGTACTAATTTGACACAAATAGTCATGGTCTTTCTGCAGCTGTCGCCTTAAATGCAGTCCAGTTCCAACCAAATTTTGCCGCCCATTTCTTGCTTGCCTTCAGTGACCTGGTCCTCATCCAACGTCTCTCCATGCGCGACGCTTTCCCTGACATGCTTGGGCAGTCCTACATGCTAGGCCGCCATTCAGATGTCTTTTTGCTGGTAAAAAGTAGCAACTCCCTTGGCGTTTTCAAATACTCCTGGACTCACTCACAGCTGCGCCCCTGGGGGGACTTCCTGCCACTTCAATGCCCTGAATGTGGTCTGGTAGATGCTTGGAGTTCTGCTAACCATGCTAAGATATACATATTTGAGTGTAAGGGTGTTGGATGCAGGAAGAGCTTTACCTTTAGCCCACCTACTCACTCAAGGGTCCTTACTCCAGGCAAAACTCGCATCACCTGCTGGATTGAAATTCCAGTATGAGTATGTCAATTTTTAGAGTACCTAGATACTTTGCCTTGATATACTTTGCCTTGATATGTATCTCAATTTTTAGGGTACCTAGATACTTCACCTTGAATTTATGACACAGTTCCCTGCTCATAAGTCTGAAATCAGGTGTTTGTGTGTTTGAATATAAATGTGGTCCATTGATCTCAAACATGGTCACATGACCTACATGACACGTTGATTACAATCATGTGACTGATTGTTGAGATTATCAGCCGGCCACACAGAGACTATCTGTACTGTTCGACCTTAGCATTACATTTTAAAATCATATCTCCTGCTCATATATCTATGTCTTCAGACTGGACACAAAGCTTCAAGGCTATTCTTGTCAGTTATAGAACTGACTTTTTGGCTGCGAAACATTCAAAGTCAGAATCGGTCTCGTGTGATCAAGAAAATCCGCAAGGCCATAGTTGCAGCTCACAAGGAACAAGGATCAAAAGTTACTTTGCCGAGTTCCTTGAAGAAGGTGTGATTTGCACAAATAAAATATTTGACTAGTCTAATGCTATGCTACTTGCAGGCAATTAAACAATACTATGCAGATGAAGTTGAAGATGAAGAATCTGATGGGGAAGAAGCTACAAAGGAAAGGGAGATCAGTGCCCGTCCAAAGGAAGCTTCATTCTATAAGAAAAAGCTGACTGACTGGGATGTTGCTCAGAAATTGTTCAAACAACAGATCGATGAATTTGACAAGGCAGAGCAAGCAAGAAAAGGTGACAAGGATCCTATCAAGTTTCGGACTCGTCATGCACAAGAATGGTTCAACAAAATGACACCTGCACAGAAGAAACAAGTTGAGTATGCACGAGAGAAGTGGAACAAGGAGGGGGCACCTGAAGAAAGTCAGGTTATGTGAGCTTAGTGAATTTTTTGTGCGGTTTCAAGTCTAATGTCAGCTTGCAGTTACCACAAGAACAACCTCAAGAAAGTGCTTGAAGAATTTTCTGAGCAGCTTCGTTGAAGTATGGGTTGCCATGTTGTGATGCTTGTCAGTCACAAGAAGCGGGTGGACCAGACATTGAATGTCACCTTGTGTGTATTCAGGTCATCTATAAATATTTAAACTAACAAACTACAACCCCCTCCAGACATGAATCTGTGCCTCAGAATGTCAAAAAAAAGCTTCTCTGTCAGCTCAGACGGTATCAAAGAGTGGGCTTCAAATGGCTTTGAGTTTTTTTGGAGAGTGGGCAAAGACGGAATTTTGTATGTGTATTAATTCTTCATTTTATGAACACTAGTTGACCATAATTAATAGACCCAACAGCTACTCCAGGCAATGAAGAAGAGGATGAACATGAACTACCAACAGTCATCTTTGACGAAGAAGGCTATGCACAACTTCCTTCTCGTGAGGGTGTCACGCTCAAGAATCAACAAGAACTGGTCCGCATGATTTTTCATGCTGCATACAGTAAGTATCTATGTCATGTATTCTATACGCTTGCTAATTCAATGAGCTTTTGTAGAAGTTTTCACAGGTAGCCATAAACCTGTGCCTTGGCGCTCCATAACACCTTGTCCATCTGAGTATCTGGAGGCTGGTTCTGTTCCTGACGACCTTATTATCTGTGACCCCTCTCACATGAGAGCCAAGGACATCAACACAATCTGGCATTATTGGGAGAGGCGTAGCATGGCACAGAAGAGACTTGTCACTTTCACAAAGGCAAGGTCATGTGACATGAGAATTAATGCGGTGAACAGCGCCAATGTCAAAGCTAGTTCCAAGAAGGACAAGCCATATATTGAGGTTGGCTCTGAAGCTGATGAACAGCATAGTTCAGCTGGATTGGATACTACATTGGCTGTATCATCGCCAGCTGAGGTGCCTCGAGGTCACCGCTTTGAATTTTTAGATGCTCTCAGCTTGGATAGGTCTTACCTAGAGCTTGTAGATGCAGTCAAGGATCTGGCTACAATAACTGAAAACCTTGTAAGTGTTTATTTAATCTTAGATATATATTGATCCTAACACCATTCACTAGCCAACACCAGAGGAGCAACTCGACCTACCTCCCTGGGTTAATTGGTCTTCAAAAGAGTCTTATCTTCCTGCATCTGAACACATGTACCTGGATTCAGTGATAGGCAGCTTGGACCTGCTGACAGAGGCCCCAATTCAATCTGCATACTCAGCTGCCCTAGTGGTCTTAGGCCTTGGATTGCTTTCGAGGGACTGCAAGCGCTGAGGCGATCTCAACCTGGCTGGGCTGATATGAATTGTCTAAAAATGCTCAACCAGTATAAGTGAGTCTTGGCTCTGCCTAGCTGCTATACTCGCAGAATGCAAGAACGTTCGACCCTAAAGGGGACTGCTACTGAACACAGAACCAGATGAAAGAAAGACCCTTGAAGTGCGATGGATGCGCAAAAGTGCAAGAAGAAAAGCGAAGTGAGCGCGAAGCGCGAGAGAGCGCACTAAGGTAAGCGCGAGCGTGGGAACATGAGCGCTAAGGCGCGCGTTGTGCAGAAAATACCAGATAAGGAAACAGATAAGGAAGCGGATGTGCAAAGCGAGTGCAAATGCAGAGCGAGTGTTATAATGAGCGCGGATAAAGGTCTAGTATAGGCGGATAACGATAACCATTGGAAACACAAAGTGCCCCCAAGTGGTGACTACTACTTTAAAGTAAAACCCAATAGCGAGGGAAGTACAGCAAAGGGGAGTAATCATGATGGAGTCGTAAGTCAGCAAACTTTATACTATGGAGATCGCATCGGAAGCGGAAGGGATAGGAGCAATAAGTGCTATGAATACGTAATGACATGTAATAGCACTGCAATGCTTGTTACAAACCACGAGGCAAGGGATATGACGTACCAATGAGGTGGATGGACATAGAGGGACGTTCCTGGATGATAGGCGATGCAGGGTGATGCAGGGCACTTGCAGGGCGCTTAAGCGCGAGAAAGCGCGCAAGGTGCGCATGTGGGAATGCTGCGCATTGTGCAGGAAAGTACCGCGCCTATGGCGCGTTTCGCGGGAAAGCTGCGCGTTATGTGTAAAACGACTAGAGACATGATAGAAGTCGAATATAGCTGATGGTGCAAGTCGTGCATTGAAGGCCAATTGTCATGAGTTGTGAAAAGGTGCGAAATGTGCCCATATGTGCCTGCAGAAACACGAGTCTCTACAGTGTGTCATGGAGTATGCAGAAGACGAGGCCCACCCTGATGCCCCCTACTACTTGCCCATTTCAGTCTTGGACCTTCAAATCATCCTAAAGGTGGACAGTGCAATCAGTCATGTCGCAGGTACTGTTGTGGGTCTCATTGAGTTGGCTATGAGGGCTGGTCTCCCCGACAATAGTGATCAGGAGGAGGAGATGCAAGAAGCTAATGGTGAGAAGGATCAGGAAGACGAGCAAGAGGTGGTGATGGGAGATGTGGATGTGCAGATGCAGGAGGTGGAGAAGGATCATGAGCAGGAGGGCAAACAGAAAGGTAAGAAAAGGACCAGATCTCAGACTTCTCAAGTGAAGACTAAGAAGGCAAGGACTGAAGATGAACCTATGCGTCAGTCTACCAGAACTAGGCAACCCTCTAAGAAGAATATGAGGCCTTAATGGACTACTGTATATAGCTTATCCTTTAGTGAAATATTTGTTGATTGTCTTCAGAGTTTATTGAATACATGATATGCTGGTCATCACATTTGTATGTCACCTTAAGGCAAGTTGGCTAGATCTACTCTATAGTTCGACTAGCAAATGATAGCAATATTTAAATATTGTCTGGCCAGCCACAGTACTACATGTCATATAGTGAGGCTGGCCATACTAGAAATATTTGAGTATAGTCTGGCCAGCTACAGTACTACATGTCATATAGTCAAGCTGGCCATGCTAGTAATATTTAAGTATAGGCTGGCCAGCCACAGTACTACATGTCATATAGTCAGGCTGGCCATGATAGCAATATTTAAGTATAGGCTGGCCAGCCACAGTACTAGTCAAGCTGGCCATGATAGCAATGTTTAAGTATAGGCTGGCCAGCCACAGTACTATGTATCATATAGTCAGGCTGGCCATGCTTAGAAATATCTAAGTATAGTCTGGCCAGCTCCAATTCTACATGTCATATAGTTGAGCTGGCCATAATAGCAATATCTGCCTCAATACTGTATCATGTAGTTAAGCTGGCTGTGCTAGGAATATTCATCAAGTGTATACAACTGGCCAGCTTCAATGCTACATGTCATATAGTTAAGCTGGCCATGGCAGAATATTGAAGTATACCTTGACCAGCCTTAATGCTACATGTCACATACTCAAGCTGGCCATCCCAGAAAATATCAAGTATATATACTAGGAATATTCAAGTATGTATACTGGCCAGCCTGAATTCTACATATCACATAGTCAAACTGGCCATGCTAGCACTACTATACTATGCTAGGAATATTCAAGTATATAAGCTGGCCAGCCTGAATGCTACTTATTACATAGTCAAGCTGGCCATGCTAGCACTATTCAAGTGTATAACCTGGCCAGCACTGGTCCTACATGTAGTCAATAATCTATCCTGGCTGTAATATACTAGCTAACACTAGTCCTAGATAGACTGGCCAGCACTGGTTTGAGGTGCACCGGCCGGTGGTTGGCTGGCATGGATTCTACAGCCTTTTGGCATGTCCAGAGCCAAGGTTCTATGTTGGAAATGACTGAAGGGTCTGGGCTATCGCCCTGTCCAGAGGTAGTGTACCATCCAACAGTCCACTAGATCTGCGTCCCCAGTTCAGCAAGGTCCCCCCACGAGAAAAGTACACCCCACAGCCAAAACACATCACACAGGTACATACACCAGCTCTGTCCAGAACGTCTGTGTCTGGGGGCTGGCAGGAAGACCCTCTTACAAAGGTGAGTCAGCCGCATGTTATAACATATATTTGACATTGATGCCTTGTTTTTAAGGAGTCTGGTTTTGGCGATTGTGAACAGAGGTCCAATGGTCTCAGTGTAAGTCTCATTGCCTTTGCCTCAATTTTAGGGCATTGATCATTATGTTGAAGCTCCCACCTGCGCCACAGAAGCTGACAGTGGCACATGCCAACGAGCTCATCCAACTTCGACGGGTGCAGTCCAATGGGTCCATAGGTGACAACATAGACTTGACCAATGGCGAGCAAAATGACGATGGCGGGCAGTTTGACAACGACGAAGATGATGTGTTCACCGGTGGAGAGACATACCATGGTGAGGGTAACAACTATGAGGGTGAGTGGTTCAGTATCATACACTCGAATGGCAGCTGATTGATCTTGTAGATTTGCACCACTTGAAGCGTGTGCGGCTGCCACCCTCAGATGATGAGGGTGACAGCACACAGAGTCATAAACAGATGCGCAAGTCCAGAGCCCCTTCAGTGACAAATCCTGTATTATACGGGTCACCCGACCTACATAATATCCCATGTAATACAGGCCAGCGGATTATGGGCCAATGTTATGTATATTCCCGATGTTGACAGGTGGGCCGGGAGGCATATTATTTCCGATGGAGACGGGTGGGCCCATCTATGCTGATGTTATATATATCATCGACGATAGCGGATGGGCCGGGAGAAATATTATTATGGAGATGGGTGGGCCCATGTGGGTAATATGTAGAGTAGGATTGACATATATTATAGACCTGAGGAGAGATGTATAGCAAATAGTATTATATAGACGTGTGGGCCGACGTATTAGTATTATTTTGTAGATGGATGGGCCGAGGGAGCGGTGAAATATTTATTAGATAGACGGGTGAGCCGACGTGGGGGTAATATCAGATAGACGGGTGGGCCGAGGGTGAGGGGAATTATTTATTAGATAGACGGGTGGGCTGAGGGTGAGGTGAGTTATTTATTAGATAGATGGGTGGGCCGACGTCGGGTAATATTAGATAGACAGGTGGGCCGAGGGTGAGCGGAATTATTTATTACATAGACGGGTGGGCCGACGTGGGGTCATATTAGATAGATGGGTGGGCCGACGTGGGGAATTCTACATAGATGGGTGGGCCGACGTCGGGTAATATTAGATAGACGGGTGGGCCGAGGGTGAGCGGAATTATTTATTACATAGACGGGTGGGCCGACGTGGGGTCATATTAGATAGATGGGTGGGCCGACGTGGGGAATTCTACATAGATGGGTGGGCCGACGTCGGGTAATATTAGATAGACGGGTGGGCCGAGGGTGAGCGGAATTATTTATTACATAGACGGGTGGGCCGACGTGGGGTCATATTAGATAGACGGGTGGGCCGACGTGGGGAATTCTACATAGATGGGTGGGCCAACGTCGGGTAATATTAGATAGACGGGTGGGCCCAGATACATATCATATAGACAGATAGGCCTAGGTATTGTACATTTTTACGAGTATCGAGTCTCGAGTTAAGAAAATTCAAATTTAAGATGATATACATTTTTGTTGTCTTGAAATACCGAGACCCGAGACCCGAGATTCGGCACTCGGTAGTCGGTGAAATGAGTACAGAAATACATAAGATAATACACATTGTTCTCAGAAATCACAAGTTTCAAATGTCGATTTGTAAATCACAAGTCACAAGTCTCGAGACTCGAATCACCGAGTACCGAGTACTGAGAACCGAGTACTGACACCCGACACCTGGAATTCGGCACTCGGCATGCGAGACAAAAGATTGGAAACAAAACTCAAAATTCGAAACTCGAAAGTACTGACTACCGAATACCAAGTACCGAGTACTGAATCTCGGGTCTCGGTACTCGGTATTCGGTATTCGACACGATGCTCAAAACTCGTAAAACTGTTTCGAATCACCGAGTACTGACTACCAAGTACCGAGTACCAAATCTCAGGTCTCAGTACTCGGTATTCGGTACTTGACACGATGCTCAAAACTCGTAAAACTGTTTCGAATCACCGAGTACTGACTACTGAGTGCCGAGACCCGAGATTCAGTACTCGGTGATTCGAAACAGTTTTACGAGTTTCGAGCATCGTGTCGAGTACCGAATACCGAGTACCGAGAACCGAGATTTGGTACTCGGTACTCGGTAGTCAGTACTCGGTGATTCGAAAACAGTTTTATGAGTTTCGAGCATCGTGTCGAGTACCGAGTCCCGAGTACCAAATCTCGGGTCTCGGCACTCGGTAGTCAGTACTCGGTGATTCGAAACAGTTCTACGAGTTTCGAGCATCGTGTCGAGTACCGAATACCAAGTACCGAGACCCAAGATTCGAGTGCTTTCGAGTTCCAAGTTTCAAGTTTCAAATCTGTCGTCTCAAGTCCCGAGTGCCGAATTCCGGGACTCGGGACTCGGAACTCAGTGACTCAATACATGGACTGGCAGAGGTTACATTCATTGAAAACTTGTAAATACATCTATCACTATGCAATTATGTAGCCATGTCAACCTTCACCTCCACCTCAACATCCATGTTGCTGGAAGAGTCATATTCTGGGACAAGGTTGCTTGGATCACCTGGGTCCACAATTTCGCCGGATGCATCTGGATCCTCTGGATGAACAACTTGGTTGTAGTCAAACAGGAGACCCTCAATGGCAGAGGCATCCGGGAATGTCGGGGCTGCGGGTGTGGGAGCCATTGTTTCCATACTGAGATCAATCAGAGGAGGGAGTGCGGATTCTGGGGGTGACATGGTGCGGGGGCCGGATTGATCAAGCAACAAGGATGTTGCAGGGGCAGGAGTGTCGGGAAGTGGGAATGAGGGGTGCCGGTCGATGATTTCGCGCCTAAGGCCTTCATGAAGGCGTTGCAGGGTGTCAATCTTACCATCCTGCTCTGCCACACGAGCCTCCAGAAGAGCAATTTGAGCTGCGCCATCTCGAATCGCAATGGACATGGCATGGAGATCTGGCATGGGCACCCCAAGTGCTGCAGCAGGGACTGCCAACCTGGAAGACAGAAGGGCTACAAGGGAAAATGAAGGTCAGACAGTGATGAAAAACTCGGGTGACTTACGAGCTGGTGCAGATGCAGGTGCAGGTGCAGGTGCAGGTGCCTTGATGGCAGTGATAGTCTTGCTGCGACCACGCGTCTGGGTCTTGGGAGTGGTCACAGCAGTGACACCAGAAGTTCCGGCCCGGCCACGAGACTGACTGCGAGTTCGGGCCCTGGACTGGGAGGCAGGGGAAGCTTTGGAGGGGGCGGGAGTTTTGGATGCGGGGGGAGCCTTGGAGGGAGTCTTGGAGGAAGCCCTGGATGGTGTTCTGGACCTCGTCTCCCGGGTAGTAGAGGAAGAATGATCGCAAGGAGGCGGGGATCCCATAGTCGCCGGGGTGCACTTGATCTTCTTTGTTGTGCAGTAGACGCACGACATACATGGAGCCCCGGTCCTTTTGTCCGGCCGAGTTGCGCAAGGCCAGTTTGTGCTTGTGGCAAGCATAGCATGGGTTGTTCTGTTGGTTGTATTTGTGTATGGACACATGAGATATTTCAAAGTACTCACCGGTCCGGGAATGAGAATGTCAACTGCAGGGATGACTGGGGGTGCCTGCACCGGAGGTTCGGGAGTGGGCTGGGAGGGCTCCACAACTGCTGTGTGACTGCCTGGCAATCACCTGGTATAATGTAAGCACACACCCGAGTCCCGGATGCATAAATGACACTTACTGTGGCAGGGCCAAAGGGCTTCTTCTTGGGTACCCGGGGCGAGCGAGGTGAATCAGGCGTCCTTGCGACAATTGTGGAGAGCCAGGGAAGGACGACCTCGGCACTCCACCCAAAGGTGGCTACACGAAAATGAGAGACAATGAAAAATGAACAAGACGACATACCTGCATAACCGAGTCTTCATCATCTTCCGACTCCACGATGGCCTTGGACTTCACAACACGAGCAGACCTCTGACGCTTGTGACTCTTCATCGCGGATTTCGGGGGTTGGGAGGAGGGTCCAGAAATCAAGGGGGACTTCCTCTTCTTACTCCCTTCTGCCTCGGGGTCTGGGTCAGCGAAGACGGCCTTACCTTTCCCCTTGTCCCGGGACTCGGTGGTGGGGTTGGTGGAAGGGCCGGCGACATTGCCGGCAGGGATGGCTGGGGAGGGAAGGTTGACAGGAATCGGACCTGTGGATGGGGGGGCAGCAGTTGGGAGATCGAAGGTCTGGTCGCCTAAGGCGTTCCAGGCGAGGACCTTGGGGTACCAGGCGTGCCTCAGAATGTGAGGATCGTCATACCCGATGGAGTGCCAGTCTGGCCAGACCTTGGGAACCATGTTGCGGATGCGCTGGAGCTCTTTGGAGCACGAAATGATGAGGCCGGGAATAGGACCATCCCCGGACCCATACTCCTTGGCTACATCAGACTACCAAGATGTTAGAGAAGAAAAAGCACCCAAACAAAATACATACCACAAGTGTAGCAACCTGTTTTCCCAAAGCCAAGTGGCGGGGACCCGGGGGAATCTGCCGGGCGGCACTGATGATGGCCATGATCTGGGCAGCGGATGCCTTGAGATGGGTCAAAGAGTTTGTCAACTGGAGTGGACATGATGAGTGGGTTGAGAGATTTAAAGATCTGGAAATCAGATTGAAATCAGTTATCAGCAAGATGAAGTTTCAAACAAACAAGACATTTGATGGGCGATCCCACAAAATCGTTTATTGTTTGTGTTTGTTTGGTCGTTGTTCAACTTTCGGCAATTGCCAGCTTTGTGTTGAACTTCGAAGTTTTTTAGATCATCAGTCAATCAGTCCACCAATTCTCCACACATGAGTGCCCATCCAGCCGTTAGATTAATGACCCACCGGTGACCGACTATAATTCTATGGATGTGGATGACTCATCTATGGGCCGGGCATCACTAGGTATGTTGTATTCTTATCATGCCTTATCTATTCACCGGGTATCCCTTAGATGACTTAGATGACTTATACCTCGGGCCAGATGATGACATGGAATATGATTCTATGTCATCCGGACCCCCGGATGCGTCGGCTGCAATACCCGGTATGACTATACATTACTGATGACCTGGGATCACCATGCATGCTAACTTCACCCTTGAAGATCAATCACATCCGGGTCAAGCTGATGATGCCAGCTGTCTCATTGATCCAGACTTGTACCTCGGGCCTGAGGATGATGTCATTGATGTTGATGAGTTGCTGGACTCTGCTGATCCTCCCACTTTTGCTCCAGCTACCTCAGAGGTGTCTATTTCATGTGGGTCCATTCATTCTGGACCATTATGGAGACTGATCTTATCTCCCAAGCCGACAAATCATCTACCGAACTCACTGCAGACCAGCCGGAGCTCGATATGGAGGATGTATGGTTGATGGTCCAGGAGCTCCATCCTTTCGGAAAATACCAACACCCAGAATGTGAGTATCTGAAAGCAGAGCAATTATCTTTGAGCTAATCTTTCTGGAAGACCAATCCTGTCCAGATCGACTCCATGATTACAAACGCCGTACTGGAGGTCTTCCTGACCCTTCCATCCAACAACTAATCGAGGCCGAGCGTCCATTCCGAACTGCTTGGGCAGAAACATCCGACAAACTGAAAAAAGCTGATGCAGACCTGCAGAGGTTGCAAAGAGTTGAACAGATGAGCATGAAATGCTCAAGGGTAGTAGATTCCATGATTGAACACTTTGAAGAACAACTGACCATGTAAATTACTGCATTGCAACCTGTGAATTTTCATTGACATCCCCACATCATGTACACTACCGAATTTTTCAATACATGTCCCGGGTGTCGAATGGGACTCGATACACGATAGGTCAGGATTCGATAATTGGGACTCAACACTCGGGACTCGATAGTCGGGACTTGATGTTTGATATTGGGAGTCGATAATCAGGACTCAACACTCGGCACTCGATTTTCGGGACTCGATGTTCGATGCTCGGGACTCGGTGTTTGACGAATCTCGGGGTTCGGGACTCGAGGTTCGATAGTCGGGATTCAATGTTGGACTCAATAGTCGGGACTCAATAGTCGGGACTCAATAGTCGGACTCAATAATCATAGATATTGACTAGTGGGGACTCTGCATATCATATTAGGTCTGATATATGAAAGTTACACATTGACATGTAAATACAAGCAGGTAATGGCAGGCAGTGTAGTATCAGCCCATTACTTCTTTCCCCTTGCTCTCGTCACTCGAGTGCTTGTGTCCAATGGCTGCTGTGTTGACTTACTCCGGGTTGTCCTCGCCGATGGCTCAATCACCGCTTTCCTTCCCCGCATGTTCTTCAGCGCCGGCGACCTATTGACTCGTTCTGTTGCACCATCCTCCTGAACATTGCGAGTGACTCTCGCAGTCAGCCCAGTCAGGAGGTCGCCCATTCGCGATGTCAGCAGTGCACCAGTCTTCCCTGCATTGACCGGGCGAGGCTTTGGAATTGCATGTGGGACCTGTCCCTTCATGTGCTGTCGAAGGACCAGGCTCTGTTCTGGGTCTCTTTTGCGGGGATC
>NW_024540407.1:0-120842 GCF_016647625.1 Suillus subalutaceus
AGCATCCATCGCAATAGAATGCTTCTTTTGGATGCGAGATTATTAGTTTTGTTACCTCATCCCACGTGAATAACCTTTCAAAATCTCCGTCCGGCCATGGGTCCCACAGGTCATCTGTCAGGATCTGGTCACCAGCGGCAGATTTGGGACGTAGAGAGTCGGATGGTTGATCTGGACCGCGGCGTTGATTTGCTCGGGCTGTAGAAGGACTAGCACTTCGGGTACGCCGGTGTGGCATATGTTTTGTGTCTGTGCGAAGATCAAAGATCTCCTGGGAGTGGTGTCTCATGAGTCGAGGGAGGGATGGAGCGTTTGAGGCGGAGTGCACAGTTCTATGTGTGATAGGAGTCGTTGGAATGTGTGGAGCACCTATGTGTTAGCTATAGTGTCAGGGAGGCAAGCAGAGAGTCACTGAAGCATTGCTCACTTAAAGCATGTGATGGCCGAGCGGTCTGCACAGAGGCTGGAAGATAAGCTATTACATTACCTGTTCTACAGTTCGAATTTGAGTTCGCAAAGAGCATCAGTGGAACGGCGCACCGGAGCGGTCATAGCAGGGAATGAGGTCCCCAACCAGCGGTTGAGCTGGACGATTTTGATCCCCCCTCTCGCTGGGATAGAAAAAATTGAATATATGTTTGATTAATTCCTAGAGTATGGTTAAAACAAGTGCGCTCTGTATCTCAAAGCACTCACGATAGGCATGGTATATATAGATTTCCAACAGCGCGATACCGGTTCTGCTCTAGGCCATAGGAGTTGAGGGTGGAGAAATAATTTTTTGGAGTGCCACTGCCCGTAGAAATGCTTAGATTATGTCCCTAAGTGACACTGACAGTTATTGACGCGGCACTGAGGTTTGACGCGGCATGTATAGATGTGACGCGGGCAGTGATGCGGCATGGGTGAAGTGTGACGCGGCATGGTGAGGTGAGACGCGGCAGTGACGCGGCATTGACGAGGAATGGCCGCGTCACAACTTGCTTGACTCGCCTGTGACGCGGCATGTGCTATGCTTGACGCGGCATGCAAGTGGGCCTTGACGCAGCATAGATAAGTGTGGAGGTTTACATTAGTGCGGAGGCTGCGAATATGTTGGGGAGAACTTGTCGTAGTGTGAGTAGTGCTTGATCCAGCCTTACTGAAGCCTTGACATGGCATGGTTGGGGCTTGACGTGATAGTACAGAGCACAGAGGAGGGCTGCCGGACTTGATAAGGTGGGGTCGAGACTTGACACAGTGATACAATAATTCACACTGCTGTCTGAAAACAAACTTTGGATCAATGATTAGAGACCATACAATACAAACACAAGATGCACAGAATATTCCCAGTAGTACGAACACAGAGGACAAGCACTGTGAAATTGGTGAGAGGTGAATGCAGCATTCCAGGGCCTGTACACAGCTGAACATTCATATGTTGATCATTAGCGAGGATACAAAGTGTTTGGAATTCATTTCGAGCGACATAAGGTAGTGTTTGAACATAATCTGTACCCTAGTATTTGTGACGGAGCCACGTCACATATGCCACTTCAGTGCCGCGTCACAGGTGCGTCACGACCGCGACAGGCACGGCAGGACCGCGTCAATTTCACCTGGCCCTTGGTCCCGTGATGAAGAATGAACGTTCGAATAACCATCCTCATTCTATTTCAAAGTCTGCCTGCGGGACAAGTTGGTCCCCGGGAAACGGAAACAATGATGACTTCTTACAGTCCGGGAAAGATGGCCCATCGGAGTTGAAGTGATGTTTGTGATTATTTGTATCGATCGATCCATGTATCTTCGACTCATCTACCAACCTGGCCTCGAGCCCCAGGCGCGCCAAATCGATTCACAATGAATGCGCAGGACGGTGGTTGCGATGGTGAGCATTTTTTTTTAATAGCTCGAGCTCCCCTTGCGTTGTCCGCCTCCCCACCCACGACGCTTGGTATGGCCCGTCCCTGCCCCAGGCTGAGTGAGCGTGGCTTCACTGCCCCCTTCCTCCACACCCACGCCCTTAGCACGCAAGGGCCATGAGCCGCTCTCGTTTGTTGAACACGCCTCTAGTTGCAGGTGGTACGATGCATCCCTGCTTGCTGGACGACATCGGTGAGGAGCGCCCCCTACCTCCTCTGGAACGCCGCGCCTTACTGACCTCTTGATTGCTGTAGCAACAATACTTACCGAGCGGTGAGTTTCGCGAGGCTCGTTCACACGCATTGAATCTCAGTGCTTCGTACTCGCAGTAGTCGTGGTCTGGTACACTGACCAATGTTTCGGATGGAATTTTGGAGATTACTCTTAATAATCCAGGGTTCATTGGATGAGACGACGTCTACTTGAATATGTCTGTTTTTTTTTCTCACCTTTTACTTGCCTCTCCTCTCTAAATTTTAGTCGTCGCACAGGTTCAGGATGCTCCCTCTGGTGCAGAACGAGGCGCCAATCCCCAATCGGCACTTCAGAACACCGAAGGGGCCGTAAAACTCATAAAGCTACTTTCAGGACATGTAACATCTGGAGCATCCACCGTCCAAAATGCATCAGCGGACCTCGAGGCTGCATATAATTTCCAGGATAGATATCTTCAACCACTCAGGATATTCGACAGTGTTATCGGGACGCTCGCGGACTCCGAGGTGTGGACCATATATCTCGATGGAACCGAACTTCCTGCTCCATAGGTACATCCATATGCAAAGATGGCACTGGGCGTGTTGTCTTGGGCCGCTAAAGTATGTTTGGTTTGGTCTCATTCGTATCTTTATCTCAGTCGTTATGCGTGCAGGTAGTTTCTCGCTCAAGCGGATCGCGATACAGCGATACGCGGCCTTCTCCAGAAGTTGGGTGACATTCATTTACAGAAGACAAGAGGCTTCACCAGATTTCGTCGATGCACATTATCCTTGGACAGATTTCTGAGCAGACCCTTGAATGTGCCCATTTTATCAGAGATTATTCGGAGACCATGAACTTTTGTGAGTCTTTGCAAGTCACTGCGCTTTTCACAGTCTCAATGTTCTACTATTATCGTAGGGGGTAGAGCTGGAAAGAACATAGGCCAGGAAACAGATGATGCAATTCGAGGCTACGGTGAAATGTTGGATAAGCTGATGGACAACTTCCAGAAGCAAGTTACTCGCGATGTAGCCATCTATGTCCATCTTACAGGTAAGGGTTTGTACGTTGTTCTGACTTGACGTCTATTCATACGTCTCCAGGCGAAACGCTAGATCTAAGCAGCATGACGTATGCGGATGGCGCGGGATGAGATACTGGGAAACAATGCCTACCAGGCACGTGCACAGAAATCATATCCGAGATCACAGACTGGGTCAACACCGCCGGAGATGATGTTCAGCGTGTGCTCTGGCTATCTGGCCCTGCAGGCAAGGGCAAGTCGGCCATCGCCCACACGATTGCTAACTGGTTCAACGATGTGGGAGGGCTCGGTTTATGTTACTACTTCGATCACTAGCGAGATGCCGACCGTGATCCGGAGATGAGACGAGCATTGGCAGAGGCAGTCAAAGATGCGAGTTCGTTCAAGACTACAGCGGATATCGTCCAGCAGTGGGACAAACTACTCATGAAACCACTGGGGAAGCTCTCAGGGTCAATTGTAAGACCTGTCGTCATCGTAATAGATGTACTGGAAGAGAGCGGTGCAGTCGAGAGACGGCTCCGCCTTCTCCGAATTCTTGCGGGCAAACTAGGCGTTCAACGAATCACAGAACTCCCAGCCAACTTCCGGATCATCATCACTTCTCGCCCGCTTCCTGATATCGAGGCTGAGCTTTCAGGTGCTCAGCATATCCGACGGATGTCCATGGACGATATTTCATCAGCTGCCGCAGAGCGCGACATCCGCACTTACGTATCGAGGAGCTGGAAGGGCTCCCGCGTTTTGGGGACAGAGAATTCGCAACCCTGGCTGAAAAAGCTGATGGACTTTTTGAGTGGGCGCGTCTCGCCTGCGGATACATTCAAAAGCCAATTATTGGATCATCACCAATCGCTTGCTTGCACACTTGATAGCGCGCCGCCCTAGGGTGGCCCACCCTCTCCGACTCAGAATATAATCTTATTGTTATTACAGTCACGAGCGAAAAAAAATCTCAAAGTTCCCTCTATCCTCATACCCGCACAGGGCTCCCCCAATCATTTCGTATCTCTCTATTATCTTACAGAAGCGCTGAATTTAGCGCTACAAAAGAAACGTACCATGCCACACTGCAATTGACCGTCATGCACTGCCGTTTTCGCCTGACAGAGATCATCTTGCGTTCAATGCTCGATTTGTTGACTCAGTTTTCGCCAGGTATCATTTAAAAAAAATCTAATTTATGTCCATTGAGGTATGATAGTTATTATTTGGGACTGGTGTCTGTAATCTTACCGTTTCCTAATACTGAAGGTCAACGCTCCGTCCTCAACCTCGCACTCACCTGTCGCGACCCAAGACTAAACGTCATTCACTCACACATGAGTGAAATCTAGTTTCTAATCAAGTCCCTGCGTAATGAACTGGTCCTGTCACCCAGTCCTTCCCCGGTTCACCCGACCAGTTCCGTCCATCAGTCCTCTGCACACGCATTGCTCCTAGCGAGTGCACCCAAAGACGCCCCGCTCTTTTCAAAGCTGCGCTCTCTCTTATGGTACGACTCTCGTGTTGCATCCATCCGCGCCCTCAACCTCCTCCTGCCCACCGTCGATACCCGCCCTGAACATCTCAGACACTCCATTTCGCAAGGCCATTTTCTAAAGCTCTGTACTGCCTCGGCACGCCTCAAAGCTCTTGAGTTCGTAGACGGGGTTGACACCTTGGAATTAGTGTCATTCTTGCTCAGTTATCCTGAGGGTTTCACCAGATCCTTCGGTGGCGATATCTCAAACGGCTTGCTCGAAGCTATCGCTCTATGGCCACGCCTCCGATACCTCACCCTCCACATAGGATTCAAAAGCACGCCTCTCCATGCACCCCAGGCTTTTCAGGCACTCACCGACCTGCATATATCATGCGATAATCTCACAACTTTGCTGCGTTCTATCCCCAGGACGGATTCCGATACCCCAAGATGCCCAAACCTCAAAATAGTTTACATTATCGCACACAGATGCAGCCCTACCAGCATCTGGTCCGAACTCCTCACTATCCTCACACGCACCAAGCTAGAGCACATCTCGATCATCGAGAACTGTGACTATGAGGATGTGCCCTGCCACACAAGGCCATCGTCCTTTGAGCTCCGCCCCTTCCTCGCCCGCCCTACCGCTCTCGCAGACCTCAAAACTCCCCCACCCACAACATCTCACTGACGCTGATGTCCACATGCTCGCTCGCGCATGGCCCACACCTATTTTGGCCTTGGGTTATCCACCGAGTTATCCACGTGGATAACTGGGTGGATATCTACATCGGTGGATAACCAGGTGGATTTCCACGGAACACTACGAAGAAGTACAGTCAGCATTCGACCGGGGTGTACGCTTTGAGGGATTGGCTAAGTTGACCTCATTGGAATCGGAATGTACGGGAGATGAAGCAAGTAACGGGTATGTGCAGGTCTTCGTTAGAGCAATACCTGCGATTGTGGGCGACAAGGTACGTGCAAATATTTGCATGGTGTTGCGGGCTCATTATCCTGTGGTATAGTTACTCATGAACGACGAGCTGCGAGATCTTGTCAAAGGCTACCTGGGAACTCTCGAAAGCGAGGGATCATCCCCTCCTAACCTATCGCAGCAAAAAGATGCCGATAACACCAAGGACGACGAGTCGCGGTGGCTCAAGGCTCTTCGCTGGTGTCCACAGGAGCTTCTGGATTGATCAACTCAAAAACGTGTCGAGGTATTGACGTCAAGGTGCTCTCGATACACTTTTACTCATTACTTGATCACTCAGGCGCGGTCATGTTCAACGATCCACTATCACTGGAACAGTGTGAACGCCTTGTGAGACATCTTGCTGCGACTGCGTTTTCATTTCAATGCGCCCATGGAAGGCTAGTAGTATCTTTGATTGTCTTCGAATCACGTGTATTCATTTCTGCCCCTCTCCTAGACCTTCCCTCGTTCCTTTGACCCATGTAAGTATCAAGAGCGGCAGGCGATCCACACCGGTATTGGCTTGGACAAGGCTTAGCTGACTCGCGGTAGGCTAAAGCATCATTATTGTGTTCGCTTTGGAGACCTTTATTGAGAGCCGGCCGTATCTTGAACACCTTCGTTACATACCTGATGTCTCAGACCACGATGAAGAGTCTAATGACTCTAATCAGGCCCCCCTGCAACGTAAACTCAAGAATCGTCACATCGCCATGATCAGGTGTGTTGACTGGTCTTCTTTCTCCTGGTGAATTCTCACCTCTGTCAAGTATTGGTGGTGTCATAGGCACTGGTCTTTTTGTTGGAACCGCAGACTCTCTGATGTATGGGGGCCCCGTCGGTCTGTTGCTCGGCTACATGTTCATGGGCACCATCGTCTATTGCGTCATGATCACTTTGGGAGAAATGGTATGCTTGCTGCACGTCTCAGGCGCAGATTGCTTTCCTGCCTATACCTGGTGGTCAAATGAAACTGGCCGAGCGCTTTGTTGACCCTGCATTCTCTTTTACCACGGGTTGGAATTACTGCTATAGCTGGATGATTACCTGTACATTCCATTCTTCCTCGTTCATTTTTCGCAATTACTGACCTCTTACTTTTTAGCACCTAGTACTTAGGTTTAATGCATCTTCTTAGCGTGTCCGCTGACATTGGTTATCGTCCCAGCCGAAATTTCTGCTGCTGCATTATTGATAAACTATTGGAATGATACTGTCAATGACTCAGTATGGGTTGTCATGTGTCTTGTCGTCGTTCTCACCATTAATATGCTCGGTGCTGGCGCTTACGGCGAGACGGAATTCATCTTCGCGTGTGTACCGAGTACTATATCCCGATCTCGTATTCTGAGATTACTACAGATCCATCACAATCACCGGTCTTATTATTCTCGGTATAGTCGTCGATTTGGGAGGTAGCCCAACCCATGACCGTATTGGATTCCGCTACTGGAAAAATCCCGGACCATTCGTTCGGTATAATGGCATCGAAGGTGCCAAAGGACGATTCCTTGGCTGGTGCGCTGTTTTGACGCAGGCCGCTTTCTCGTTCATTGGAACTGAGATTGTTGCTGTACGTTGTATTCTAGGCCTATCAATCTATTGATCACTAATATCACCTAGATTGCTGCTGGAGAAGCAAAGAATCCTCGTCGTACCTTGCCCAAAGCCATCCGTCGAGTATATATCTGTATATTGGTTTTTTACATCGCTGGCACACTCGTCATTGGTCTGCTTGTGCCATCCAACAACCCATTACTCAAATTGACCGGTAGCACTGCCCGGTCTCCATTCGTCATCGCTATCGAATTAGCCGGAATTCAATATCTTCCTTCAGTAAGCCGCACATGTCTCTCCTTTTTTACATCGAAATTTCTCATCGCTATTCGAACCAGATTGTCAATGCTTGTTTGTTGACCTCGGCATGGTCCGCCTCATCTAGTGACTTGTACACTGCGTCTCGTGCAATTTGTACGTATACTTATCTGGCAGCCAACTCATTGAAATTAATGCACTTCGTAGACGGTCTTGCAGCCTCAAGAAATGCTCCGAAGGTCTTCCTCAAAACTACACGCAACGGGTTGCCTTACGTTACTGGCCTCTTCTGCGCCACTTTTTCCCTTCTTGCCTTCATGGCTGTGTCAACAAGTGCGGGCTCAGTGTTCGTTTGGTTTTCCAACATGACAGCCGTCGCTGGCCTTATATCGTGGTTTGGTATTTCGATGACATATCTCCGCTTCTACAAGGGCATGCAGGTCCAAGGCATCGACCGCAAGACGCTCCCTTATTACACAAATCTCCAGCCATACGCAGCGTGGTGGGCAGTCGTTTTAACGATCACCATCTGTTTTGTATGTTAACTTTTCATATCCGCTAATACTGCTTAGACTGACTATTCCTATACTCTCTAGTTCAGCGGATGGACCGTCTTTCTCTGGAGTACTGTAACCTTCGTCACCAACTACATCCTTTTTATTACCTGGCCAATCCTGTATGTTGGCGCTCGCTTCTACTATGGTGTCAAGTACAGTTTGGACAGGCAGGGAGTATGACGAACAGCGATAGCGAGACTGCAGATGCCAGGAACAAGGCTATGCGCGAGGCAGGCTTCATTGTGCCCGCCACCTTCGATCGGGTCCCAATGCCGTTTCTGCAATGTCAAAAGCTATGGCAGGGTTAGAACAATAGGATTGCTGCATCGAAGTGCTAGGGTAATGAACGGTAAAAAGTATATATCACACAAAAGAATGCATAGTGGTATTGTTCGCCCATCCATTGTGATCCCTAAGCCAGGCCGCAAATTCTCTATCGGTCTGGAACACCAGGGAAGCCCTTGCCCCCCTGTAGTTGAGATTAAAATGAGTAACCTCGCTGGACCTGAAGAGGGCGATATCACCAGACCGTAACTCAAGGACGAGCCCGTTTTCCAGCAAGCACAGGGCTCCGCCTTCAAACTGACCAATAGGTATGACCAGGCACAAATGTCGATCAGAGCTATCACGATGGGCTTTGGTACAGACATTGATGTTGATTACCAGAGATATGAAAGGGATAGTGGGTGACGTGCAATTGCCTGGTAAGGTGGCTGCAACCTCCATGAGCATTTCAAATTCATCCGTTAAGTAAGTTTCCATCTTACAGAGATAGTGTCAGGGTATTGGTTGCGCTCAAGTGTAAACCGCTTACCAGAGTTCGGACCCACTCAAACAGTTGAGCGTATACCCTTGTCAAGGTCTCATAAATCTGTTGGTGTTGCTGAAGATCCTTAGAAACATAAGGTATCATCTGGCTGTAGTTGGTGCGCATGCCCTCCTTCTCAAGCAACCAGGGCTGGACATGGGAGGGGGCGTCATGACCCTGATACATCATTGATCATCATCAGCTGTCAATAATATTGGGGGGATCGAGGAAGCTTACAGAAGTGCAGTGCCTATTGTACCATGACAGGTGCATGGCCTGAAATGGTTGGCCGCCAGGTAAACTTGAGTCGTTCCCTTGCAGTAAGTCAGGATTTCCCAGAGCGGCCAGCAGGTTCACATCGAGCAAGGATCTGATATGATGGGGAAGCCCTGTTGACACAAATGCCATCAACGACCCATCCGCATTCCTTAGCTCTAAGTGATGGCTGAATATCTCGTGTCAATGAGGGAAGGCTTGAGACAGCGGTTACACACTTGGGAATAATTGACATTGGGATACGCAAGTATGCGTCAGGTGATTTCTTGACACCTCCGCAGTACATCTGTGCAAGCTGTATAGATTGAGAATACCGAAACACTGCAACCTGAGCAGAACCGTACACACCTTCCCGCGCAAGTCGTTGATGCTTGCCGCCTTCTCACCTGACTCAGCATATGACCTTTCTTTCACAGTCCATTCGGCATTGAGAGCTTTATCTCGAGGTGCCTTTAAGCGCTTATTGGAGGGAGATTGTGGATTATATGATGTATGAATGATGATGTGTTCAATTTCGTCAATTTCGTCCTCTGCAATGTCAGACAAGCTCTGCAGTGGAACTCTGCATACATCCGCTAGTACCGGGGTGGAGCAGGTAGCCCAAACACTCTGACTGCGTGGGAGTGGTATAAAAGAACTTAAGCAATAATTGTATTAGTTGATACCTGCTATACCACAATATCAAAGACGCACTTTAGTATAATGGTGTCGAAGAAGCGGTCTGAAACTTCAAGATTCGTGCAGTCAATGTGCCTGCGGACCGCAAATTTCTCAATCATTGCGCTATGGAACATGGAGTTCATGCTGAGCGGGAATGTGTGACACATGAGTGCGATGGTGGGTGCAATGTATTCTGTAACAAGTTTCCTTTGAGGAGAGCCTGCATGCGTGATGGTGTCACTGAACATCCCATGCTGAAGAACTGTGGCAGCTTACCTTCTGGAGGCGAACGCAGCATGTTTGCCAACTGCAAATGAACAGTGCCAACCATGGTTGCAACGGAAACCCGGAGGCCAAGTCCAGCGATAAGCACCAGCGCATAGATGGAACCGCCACTAGCTATGGCAATGAACTTGCTGCCCGTGGCATGCCAGTTCACAAATGTGCGGTATGTGATGTTGGTAGTTGCGGGACAAGTCTGGAGTTCATTATCGTATATCTCTTTTACTGACCATCCAGTCTTGAGCCGCATGCTGTGAAAGATGCCCTATCAATAACAGTGAAGCGAATAAAGCGGGAGATGTACATTTGACATTTGCAGACTAGGGCCATGCAGTTGACCATGAGCAGGAAGCTGATTCGAATGTCCTTACTTGCCACCCCTCTACATCTGACAGCAACAGATGTTAGTGATTCATCTTCCACATGCGGGGTCTGCACATGATGGGCAATATCCCTCAACCAGGTAAGCGGTTTGTGGACTGTTGACAGAGAGTGAGCCGAAGCCAGTTCCGCAATAATTGTGGTGGCTTGTTCACTATATGGAATCATGGGGCCAGAAGCCCGCATTCGCCAAGTGCCTTGTCCAGTTCCCTCCTCCCCCCCCTCCTCCTCTTCCTCCTCTTCTTCTTCAGGGTACAGAATATCATGCTCAGATGCACTGGCAGGTGCACCGTTAGCACGTATACGCAAAGGGCGGGCTCCTCGAGGACAATTGTCCTGGTTTGCTCTAAGCGGGGGATTGAAACCAGGTTCGGGAGGTTCGGAAGGTTCCTCAGGAGTTTGCAACCTTGATTTAAGGCGTTTTGCGGGAGGAGAATCATTATCATCCGAACCCTCGTCATCGCTTGTTCTACGGCGAACAGCTGATGTGGGGTTGTAAACTTCAGGAATGGGAGATGGCTCCGGGGTTGGAAGCACATGTCTTGGATCTCGAGCCTGCAAAACCATATATCGATGGAGGCGATGCAGTTCACCGGAGAGAGGTATGTTGTCTTCCAACAGCCTTAAAAGATTGTTGGCCTCAGTGGGACTGAGAACAATAGCCAGATTGCAATGAAAAGGCGATGTCATGATGAACACGTCCTGTAATTGTAGTGTGATATTAAAGGTGGACAAAACTGTGACACTGTGATGCTCGAACTGTGACACTAGAACTAGTCTAGGGTTCGGAGTGCAGCGGCCTGCACTCCGAACCCTAAACTAGGATCATCTAAACTAGGATCATACAAACTTGGTCACCCATTCCCATCCTTTCTGCTTCCTCTTCCTTCCTCCCATGTGCATCATCCATGATAGAGGTGAAGGTGTAAGTGGAACATGGTCTTGGGGGTGAATTGAGGATTTCACTGTTGTTCTGGTTCACTGATAGAGGTAAAGGATGACACAGGGACTTGGACTGCCAGATACTTTTGATATCACTTTGGTCACCCCCTTACAGACACCTCTTAGGTTGATTGTCACCTACAGAGGTTTTCACCTAAGAGGTGCTTTTCTGCTGGTCTGCCGGTGTTCTGTGGTCTTTCCCTGTTGTGCTTGGGGACCAAAGGCCATGGACCATACATGAACCAAAGACCATTGGGAATTATGTTATGGGAGTACCACAGGATGATTTGGACCACTTGAATTCTATATGATACAGGGGTGTCTGGGGTCCTCAAATGCCAATTTCTTTGGAAAATTCTCACTATATGTATTGCATCTATGCTCTGCACCCTCCATAAACCTAACAAATATTCTTATATATAATTGAACAATATATCTGGTGGGTATATGGAAAAAATGAAAGTCATTACTTTAA
Organism: Suillus subalutaceus; assembly: GCF_016647625.1. Taxonomy (NCBI): domain Eukaryota; kingdom Fungi; phylum Basidiomycota; class Agaricomycetes; order Boletales; family Suillaceae; genus Suillus; species Suillus subalutaceus. Next base: position 11,795 of record NW_024540407.1, read on the forward strand.
TTGAACTTCTTAATGAAAGTTGTAGTATGTGTTAAGGCGAGTCTATATGTGATCATACCTTATCAAAATTTTGAAGGGAAGGTGAGATATGGCCATAACAAAAATTGTTGTCAGGCTTGTTTACAAAAAACAAAAGTCATTATCCTTGATGAAAGTTGTAGTCCTAGTGAGGGTAGGTCTATACCTGCACATATTTTGTCAATTTGCTATCATTTGGAAAAGATATAACCTTTGTGCAAAAACAATAAACAGGGAAGACCATTTCGCAATTTTGATTTTTTCCCAGGGAGTGAACCATCAGGAGAGGGTGGTCACACAGCACCACAAAGGCTTCACCTGCTGTCATGAGCTGCTGATACATTGTTCATAATGTTGAACTGATGCTGGGGACAGTATTTGCAACTACATATAGCTATAACTATGTAGATCCCCCTGATGAAATCTGATGTAATGATCCTGAAATTGCATAATCATGCTGTGTGGTAATGTCCCTGACTGTGGGGTGACTTATGAAACTATGGGGAATGACAAATTAAGGAGAAATTCCCACAGGTGCCTGAAATTTCGAAATCTGCTGTGTGGTAATGCCCCTGACTGTGAGGTGACTCATAAGAATGGCAAAAATAGACTATGTGTTCATAACATAATAATTTCCCATGGTCTGATGCTTTGATAAAATATGTAGTACTACTTGGGGTGGGAATGTATGTTGTATTATCTAAGCAATTGCATGTGATTTCAGCAAGTTATAAGCAATACAAAAAATTGTTGTCGGCTTGTCTTTTAGACCACAAGTGAGTTACTGTGGTCTTTAACCAAAGTGTGGTCTTTCCCATTAAGCATGCGTTCTTCCCTATTAGATGAATATTATGCCTATGGTCTTTCCCATTAAAAATGTGGTCTTCCCTATTAAATGAATATTGCACCTGTGGTCTTCCCTATTAAATGAATATCACACCTGTGGTCTTCCCTATTAGATGAATATTATGCCTATGGTCTTTCCCATTAAGCATGTGGTCTTCCCTGTTTATTGTTTTTGCACAAAGGTTATATCTTTTCCAAATGATAGCAAATTGACAAAATATGTGCAGGTATAGACCTACCCTCACTAGGACTACAACTTTCATCAAGGATAATGACTTTTGTTTTTTGTAAACAAGCCTGACAACAATTTTTGTTATGGCCATATCTCACCTTCCCTTCAAAATTTTGATAAGGTATGATCACATATAGACTCGCCTTAACACATACTACAACTTTCATTAAGAAGTTCAATTAAAGTAATGACTTTCATTTTTTCCATATACCCACCAGATATATTGTTCAATTATATATAAGAATATTTGTTAGGTTTATGGAGGGTGCAGAGCATAGATGCAATACATATAGTGAGAATTTTCCAAAGAAATTGGCATTTGAGGACCCCAGACACCCCTGTATCATATAGAATTCAAGTGGTCCAAATCATCCTGTGGTACTCCCATAACATAATTCCCAATGGTCTTTGGTTCATGTATGGTCCATGGCCTTTGGTCCCCAAGCACAACAGGGAAAGACCACAGAACACCGGCAGACCAGCAGAAAAGCACCTCTTAGGTGAAAACCTCTGTAGGTGACAATCAACCTAAGAGGTGTCTGTAAGGGGGTGACCAAAGTGTTGGGGTGACCAAAGTGTTGATATTGACGTTGTGTACTCCAAACATTGAGTCTACTAATCTACAATAGTTGATATATGTATAATCTGCAATGGCCTGGGTAGTCTGTATTTGCTCCTCATATTTCATGAGTTCTGTAGCATGCTTTGAAGCGGTGGCATCAGTGTCATTGTGATCTGGGATTGATTTGATCAAAATATATTCAATACCTGAAAGACAAACACTCTGAATGGATGATTCAAACAGTCTACTGCACCGGACTCATCCTCCACCAAGGAGCCAATCCATTGTCCATGACCTCGAATACCTGAAAAAACCAGATTGCAACTTAATTTCATCTAGCCAGAACAAATGTACTGAGTTAACTGCAGAGTGCAGTTTCCAGTGCTTCTGCAGCTCCCTACCCAGTGGAGGATTTGAGTGAAGGAGTTTACTGATGGTTGTAGACATTTGTGCGCTTTCATCATGAATGGCAGTCCACAGACAACAAACTTTGATGTTGAGGTGCTTAACCTCTTCATGCACACCATGAAGCTTGAAGAATTTGACCAGGGCTTCTCTATGCATCAGCTTGGTCCAGTCAAGTTCACGAGTGTCAGTGCATGAATATCGGAGAACATCAAATTCTCCTAGGAAGCTATACTCGGTGATATCCCTCCATGATAAGTGTGGTCGGAGGATTAAAGGCAGTAGCCTGTGCATTGTACTTGTTGATGGCATTCCGAATTGCATCCTAGTGTCTCTGTAACACCTTTCCTATTTGTTGTTGTAGCTTGCACCCTGCCAACAGTGATCAGCTTCCCTCAAACACAATATCATTTACTTACTCATCAATGAAAGTGAGAGCTTGGATAGCTCGAATAAGTGCATGACAACAAGATGTTCTAACTCATCAAGAGCTACACGATACTTCTGGAGCAATGACTTTGGATGTCGTTACCTACATGGATACCTAGAAGTCCGAGATTGTTTTGAAAGAACAATCTGCTGTATTCCTTATTTGCTCATAGGGGCTAAAGGCTCTGGGCTCAAGATCTCAAGCTTGTGAATAAATATATCCCATCAGCTGGACCTTTCCACAGGTGGGTCATGAGTTCGGATGGCAGATTGCTTTGCCTACACCATGCTAGGAAGGTATATCGTGCATGGACCATTTACTCCCACTCGACAGGCTTAAAAGGGAGCTTCCTACATAGAACTAGAAGTACAAGCAGTCGGAGCAGTGGTAGCCCCCTGACGAGAGCTTTCGCAGGCTCGAAACTGCTGCCCTACTGCTTTACTAGCTTCTCGATGCCCTACCTACCAGCGCTTTATCTTAGGAGACAGTGGTCTGCAGCACTGGGTGCTGGAAGTGGTCTGCCTAGTACACTAATTCAAAGTCAATATTCTTTGCCCTCGCTGTGCTTCAGGCCGAGAATTGCCACTTCATCCCTGTACTTGTTATATTCATCGCCTCCGATTGTCCACTACTCTTCAATTCTAAGCCGACCCTCAATATGGGCAGTGAAAGTTTCAGTGTGCTATTAATTTGGTGTAAGTCACCAACAGGGATACACGTCAGCACCTGATTGGCAGCTTCTTAGGCCTTCTCCCATTCTAACCTAAAATTTATGAATCTAGTAAAGGAGGAAGAATATGCGATGACTACTAGAGTCAAACTCACCGCTGTTCAGCCAGATCATCAAGAACCTTGACATAGCGAATTTGAAGTCTGTCATTGAGAGGCTGCTCTTTCAGAGATTTGAGGTAGGATCTTTCATCAGTATGGAACTGAGCAAAGTCAGCATCAGTCAGGTTGAGAGCTTGTTTAACAGCCGACACTTCAGTGGAGACTTCATGTATGAGAGTTAGCGCTTCTCTGTAATGATTTCGTAAAAGGATGCCTATCAACACTATTAGTTGACCAAATGTTTGGCAGTGTGTGAAATGAGATGTACTTAACGCTGCATATTTATCCTGGTCCCAGAAGGTGAAATGCTCCTCGATTATTTGATGGAGATGAAATGGAGACACATGTCTGGTGCTCCATGCAAGATTGTTTGAAGATGAAAATATATGTTCACATCCCTCACCCTTGGTCGGTCCGGTCCCTTCAATGTACATAGGGTGCCAATCTAGTTGGCACATTCAGTTATGAGCATGACCGTGAAATGTGCCAACCATCATGCGCAAATTGAGGTTTGGGGCAAGGGGACCAACACTGCTGTTAGCTAGAGTCTTTGTGAACATACACCCAATATTGTAAGCACATCCACCATTCGTACCAAAATGGATAGCAACTGGTTTATCAAAGCTAAGGGGTATTTTGCACTAAGGTTAAATTTAGCATAATGCATGGATAACGAAACTGGAACCTACAGTTCACCACTCTGCACCATATCGCAAGCAAGAAGTACAAACCAATGCCAACATGCTGCAATGAAGATGCCAGACTCATCAAAAACAGAAAACATTTTCTTGCGCTGCTCGGGCCCAGCATTTCGCCACTGCTGTGTGCAATTGAAAGTACCCTCAGACTCCACTGTCTCAGTTACTGAATCTTCCCAGTCATCTTGTAGATCTGAGTTTGATTGGCTCAGCTACTTGAGTTAGCTTACCATTGCTACACATATGAATAATACATACTGCCGATCTTCAACCTTCATCCTTGAATATATCAACACTTGTGCGATCAACCCAGTAGTCAGAACAAGGCTTTCGAGAATCTTGCAGTGGAGTAACACCATATGTTGAAGATGCCCATCTTTTGAGGCTGTTGTTGCCATCAATAGAGACAAGCCACTGAAGTGCTAGCGGAGGCTCATCTTTGAGTTTGTAAGTACAACATGGACATCCATTGAGTAGACGCCAATTGGGCGTGTTGCGATGGAGTGCTTCATTCAAGTGGTGGTCAACGTGATGCAAAATTTCAAGATAAATGTTGTATGCATTGGAGAACTGAGAATTTAGGTATGGTCGATATGGCATCTATAATACAAATATTGGTTCGGATGTAAATAATGACACATACAAGCGCATACATTATGAAGATGGCATAGCGCCTTGCATTGTGCCTCAATACTGAATTAAGGACAAGTTCGGTGGCATTGACAATAGTTTGCAAGGGTACAAATCGAAATTGCAATCATCAGATATAGAGGGGAGCACCCCAGGTAACCATGGTAGATGAGCATCTTGTTGGGATAGCAATGGCATGGTTGAGGTTCCAATGACATCCATTGATGACCTGCAGAAGGTCAGGTGAGCATACCAGAATAAACAAATACATACCAAACAAATCAACGAGGTCAATACCAGTCAGTGACAGCCAATCACTACCCTCAACAGCTGGGGCAGCATCTGCAATGCTTGGCATTCCATCACTACAATTGCATAAACAGTAGTCCAGATAGGAATCAACCAATCAGTTGATTTGGTTGTGCCATTGCTCAGTTTGAAGTTCGATGTGATCATGCCTTGTGCGAGGATCAACATAGCGACTGAAAATGAAAATGAGAAGTAAAATTGATTGCCTACTGACAATACTCACACATGTGATAAGGAAGCAACTTGCATTGATAGACCTTCAAAAGCTTCATACTCACCAGAGACAGGACTGTTGAATGATACTAAGTCAGTAGATAGGTAGGTATAGGCCCTAGAGTAGCGACATACCAATAGTGCTGATATAACTCTCAGTGTAGGTGTCGTCTGCGAAGCGGGAGAGGAGAAAGGACTGTTGAACAATACAAAGTCAGTAGATAGCTAGATATAGGCTTCACAGTAGCGACGTACCTTGCCAGCACCAGGTTTGAAGGATGGTTCAACAACGGTGAGCTCCAGGTTGAGGAATGGGCGTTGAAGGGAGACAAGTCCACAAATGATGGTAAGCCCATCAAGGGCAATGTCCGGGACCAAGCCTACATATCAGTGGAGAGCTCTGACTGCCTCGAGATCACAGACAACGATGAGGGAGGGGAGGGGAAAACCATGAGAACAGTTCATATAATGGAGCAGAAGGATTAGTGACGAAACCGGCACAGAACAGAACTTTCCCGCACCTTATGCATAGATATACCTAAGGACGTGCAGGGTTTGGGGCAAGGTTTATGGCTGGCATTGGCATTTGAGGAGACTGATGGTTGGTCTTCATGACCTCTGGTGCGCTTGCCAAAGCTTTTGGCACCGGTCGATCATCAAACCGGTCAGTGTCTTCAGCATTTGTGCGGCCATGCAGGTGTTGTTCAACTGCAGGCAGAGATGCCCCTGCTTTGGTCTTGTCAGATTTGTCCTCAGTTGAACTGATGTAGGGTCGCTTGGTGGAACTCAGCTACCCTTTGGGAATTGAGGTTAGTGACAATGTTGTGGTTGCCAATGGCTTTCTTGTCGGCCTTGCACTGGTACTCACATCATCAGCATCGCCATAAGATTCATCCTTGGCAACAGGAGAACGCATTCAGCCCTTTTCATCCATCCAGGCTTTGAATTTGAAGGTTGGTCCAACCTGGGTTTCCTGTCGGTCCCACCAAAAGTCCAAGATTGCATTGGCATCAGTGTGGAGCATTTTGGATGGCTCCAAGATCTTGGTATCATCAGGTAGGTATATGCTGGAGATAAATTTGAACTGCCCCTTCATGATGTTGCTCCAGGGCACTGGGACCTTGGGCTTTCCACAATATGTTCCTGTTCCAGCCAGCATCAGATGATGAAATGGGTATTGGTCATCTGGCTTACTGTAATGAATGGTAAGGAATGACCAAATTATTGCCTTCTTGGTCTCGAGGAATAAATCTTCCATCTCAGGCAACATTGGTGAACCGAACAGTCCAGCTCAAATTTATGGTATGGTTTTGGGACCCGCCAAGTGCCTCTGAGCAGTGTGGTGTCCTGGTCTTGATCTTGGCCTTGGAGACATGGATTGAATACAAGTCCTTCTGAAAGGACTGGAGAGACTCACCAAATGCATCACCAATGAAATCTTCCCATACTGGTAGGATGGCCTGCTAGTCCTTGCCTTTCATGAAGCTGGATCCCTTACTAAGCTGCTCATTGAAGTCAAACCTGCAACAAACAAAGTTAGCACAATGACCAACAAACCAACCAACCAACCAACCAACCAACCAACCAACCAACCAACGAGTGACTGGAAGAACTCACCCAGATGTAAGCAGCCCCCCCTTCTCATCCTTCCAGGAACCCAAAACAAAGACTCTCATACCGGCCTGAGTAAACATTTCTTTGGCAAAGTTCTTGACCATTTTTTCACCCTTCTTCCTAGCTGTCTTGGCCTGGACAGCAGCATTGGGGGCTTGATTTGTCCACTTATCAGCCTTTGCCTCAGCTTCCTGCAACTCCTTTTTGTCCAGCTGGTACATGATTGCTGTCATGGTCGGCTGATACCTCCTCAGTACTTCCTTGTGAGCAGGCTTCTCTCCAGTCTCTTCCTCAATTTCTTCCTGAATTTGCTGAAGAATCTTGGCCTTGCACTCTTCCTCAATGACTCACCGTGCCGTCCATTTCTCTTTTGGCTTGGTGGGTGCTTTGGAATCGGTCTGGACCTTCTTGTGATTGTGGAACCACTGTCGGTATCTCTGTCAAGGGTGACTGAAATGCAGCATGACTCGGTATCAAAGACTAAACACTTACATATTTCCTTTCCTTCAACAGCTCTTTGTCCATCTTTGGAGCCAAGACCTTGGCCTCCCTGGCGGCTGCTTTGAATATCAGTTGTTGTTCCTTCCCACTTGCCTTCTCCCAATCCTCAATATGGACTGCAGAGTGGTGGTCTCTCGGTCATTCAACTGAGGCTGAACACCTGTGCTCATCTTTGTCCGAGTCATGTCACAGCAGGTATGTAGGAGGAAAGGACCTGAAAAAAGGAGACCATTGATATGGTGGATGGAATGAATCAAAAAAATGCAGATGTGTCATGTGAGTAATAAGTGACATACCCAATGTCATAAGTGCACGTAAGGGTTAGATTGTGCCGACAATAGATGAGTCTGAGTCAGACATGAGCATCTCTCAAGGATATAGGATATGAGTGGCTAATATCAGAGATAAGAGGTGTGCTGGCATTCCTTGCCAAAGGTCATGTGAGTAGGTCACCTGACACATAAATTGAATTCTCATTGCGAATTTCTTTTTGAATTCAATGTCCAAACAGACTCCAGAGCCTTAACAAGTTGTTAACAAACATGTGACCCAAAATTCAAAATTTTCTCTGAGCCTCTTCTCTACCAGTTGGCCCACTCGGTGTCTGCATCCTCCAAGTCACTAGTGCTGTCAGTACTACAGCCATCATTCTCTAGAGCCTGGTCAGGTACACTCTCACATTCATCTGACAAGATCCTTGTCACAATTGGTGCATGGATATCCACTTCGGCCTCAACCTCGAAGGCTGAATCTTGAGCTTGCACAGATGCAACTACCTCATCCAGCCAAGTGTATTCTTCATCAAGCACCTCTTCCTCTCCATCAGCGGTGTCCACGGATAAAGAGCTCCCTATTGATCCATGCTTTTCTGTCCGGTCCACAGGGGACTTAGTAGGTGCAGAAATTAAAGACTTGATGTCACAGAATGCAACATCAGGTCACCGTCTTTCTGCGATTTTCTGTGTATGGTTGGTTCCAGCTTGAATTAGCTCAACACAAGACTAACCTCAGGATCATACATGTGCCACTGCCGAAATTGTGTCATATCAATGAGGGTGCGGACTTGTTGACGATTTCTTGCAGGCGTGTTCATCTTTGTGAACACAGACATGGTACATTTTTCTGCCGTCCAGTGACTGTTGTTGATGTTGCACAGGAATGCAAGAGTTTCATGCTGGCAATCCTGGAATAACCCCTCTGCAGCATTGCGAAGGCACTGTGTCTCCCGTGAGGAGAGATAGGTGCCCTGGGCACGGTCATGGTATGCCATCAACAGCATGGAGACAAAATATGTCTGCTCAAAGGTATGCTTCTATACTGCGTCCTAGCCTGCATAGATAATATCAAGCATCATATTTAGATTAGTATCACTTAACCATTCCCTGCATGCAAAGTTTGCGAAAGTTGGAAAAATGATATTGCAATACTTTTCACTTGCTCTCGCTGTTTTCTTAATACAAATCATTGTGAGTTTCCTTGGCCCCATCTTCTCTATATCTTTTATATCGTCCACAGGGGCTGGAGACAAAGAATACTTCAACCCTACCTTTCTTTATGGAACTCATATATCACCCACTCAACACATTTAGTGCTGCTGCGGTCTGGTTTGATCTGGTTCATAGAGGGTTGAGCAAGAACTGAGAACTGAACCTAGGTCTGGTTCTACTAGACTCGCCGAACCTCGAACTGGACCTTTGTGAATGGTTCAAAACGGTCAGGTTCGTTTTTTTTCAGTTCGAACGTGAACCAAACCCAATTTTTTTACAGCTACCAGAAAAAACATAGACAGAGTATTTGTACGAATAGCTACATGTCCAACAAAGCTGCATGTCCCTCAGCCTCTACTGCTGCAGAAAGGTGCCCATTCCTATATGCTCCCTTCAACACCTGTTACACCATGAATGTGGAGGTCGCGAGTGCATTGTGTCACACAGTGGAAGTGATTCCTCCACTTGAGAATGCCTGCTCGGAGAGAACGGAGCTGCCTTGAATAGGTAGATAGTCTTGTGCGATGCATGCAAGTGTAGGGTACTGTAGCGAGTGAAGCTAATAAATAGAAGTTGAAAATGGCCTTTATTACTGATAGATATATCATATCAGTGATCAGTTGAGAGAAAGAAGACATAAACTTACCGACAAATGTGCGTGCGTAGTGTAGAGATACCTCTGTGAAAGGTTGTATTTGCTTTCAAGTTCACCAGCATCCCCACCGAACATCAGCAAGTAACCACATGTAGTACTAAATACGTACTTGCAAGGTTTGTATACCCAATGTTTGCTGTCGCAAGTGAAGATGGTGCGAACATCAGCGGTACGCTCAGTCTTTGACAATGCGGCTCGGAGAGTGGTGTCTAGAAGATCTTCAGGTTTGTCCTCAGGTTTATCTGGTGCATCTTCATCTTCGGCCTCATCTGATTGACCAGCACCAGGAGCACCAAGATCAGTATCAATATCCGTGTCGGCACCAGCCAATTCATTGTCAGATAATGGAGCTGAGAGCTGTAACACAACCTTTTTCCTAACTAGCTGCTCAGTTGCACTAGATAACGCGCACTTGCGGCTTGTTGAAGAACAAGCATTGTCGGCATCACAGAGGCAAGCAGAAGGTTTGGAGGTGCAAATAGAGCATCGAGAACCTGCAGTAAGTGGCGCCGGTTTGCGCCCAGTCTGCAGTAGCACAGAGAAGGTGTCTAAGCCTGTGGGAGTAGTACTAGTAGATGAGGCTGGCTGGGCAGAGGAGGGAGCGCTAAGTGGGACAGTATCGTCAGGATCGTTGTAAAAGACCATATCCTTGGCATCCTTAAGAGAGCCGTCCACATTGAGGGCACACTGTGCATCAGATTCAGACATTGTATGAGTAGTCGAAATATCACTCACAGGTAGTGATGTTCTGGCCTGGCTTGGCCTAAAAGTCACGGCTTTGGCCTGGCTTCAGACGGCTTTGGCTTTGAAGAACTGCAGGCCAGGCCAAAGCCATCAATGGCGGCTTGGCTTTGGCCTGGCTCGGCCTGAGCCGCAGCCCAATACAAGTAAACAAGAACATAATGGGTAGCAATGAGTAGTGGCAGGTAGCGGGAACATGAAGCACGAGACTTTCAAGGGATCAGCAATGTGTTTGGTCAGCAAGGCCCGAGTTCGTCAGAAGATCAACACACTCACTTTCTGTCAAGGGATCAGCAATTCGTTTGGTCAGCGAGGCCTGAGCACAGAGGATCAATACACTCACATCCTGTCAAGGGATCTGCGACACATTCAGTCAGCGAGGCTTGAGCTCAACAGAGATCATACGCCAATATGCACGAACACTATGTGCTGGTCCAGGGGCATGTCCTTGTCATGAGTCAATGAGTGGACCACTTGGTACAGCACTTGGGCAGCTCCTTTGGGATTCATTTTGCCATCCCCGCACAACTTTCTGTAGAATGCCTCGACTAAGCGCTGGACAGTACTATTGTTGACCACCCATAATGTTCCAACGACACTCTTAACCCCAGCGAATTGCAGGCCAGCCGCAAGGTGTATCACTTCGTCGGGCGTCTTAAAGTCACCGACTGCAGTTTCACAGGCAGAAAGAAATGCAAATTGATGGCGAGAGAGATCCATTTGGGCGATATCAAGGGGTGAAAGTGGTTGGTTGCGCATGAGAAAGGCTGGCTCAAAGGAGGATCAACATGTTACGGTCATCCATCATAGTCGTTCAAGTCCCGGGGTACATTCAAAGTGGGTGAAAAATCCGAGATAATATTAGGGTATGATGAAACATGTAGTTCATTGCAAGTGTTCACTGTACAGTACAGCATGTAATTGTGACATCCATGATGAAAGCGGGAGAATGGTATGGGCAAGATTTATATGAAATAAGCTGCTGCCTGAGCTGGCAGCTTCGGCTTTTCATAACATCAAGCCAGGCCAAAGCTGTCACAAGGCCGTGACTTTGGCCTGGCTTGGCTTTGCCTATTCAGACCCGGCTTGGGCTGGCCCATGGCCTGAGGCCGGGCCATGCACATCACTACTCACAGGCTGGTGGGGCTTGCTCCTTTTATGTGCAAACAAAGCAAACAACCAATCTCTAAAGCCATATGCATTGAAGCATCCTAAAAAATATATCAATGTAATATATCAATCAGTTTATTGAGTTTATTGCGGTTGATTTGATGGTTAATTCATACCTGGAGCTTTATTGGACAGCAGGAGGTGTGGGATGCAAGCCTCCGGACAGAATTCAAAGTCAATACAAATCTCGAGGATCCCAGAAGTCAAAGTGACCATGGGGAACCAGACAGAATTCAAAGTCAGTGCAAATCTCGAGGATCCAGAAGTCAAAATGACCATAAGTGTGTGCCTCACCAATGTCACAAGGAAGCTTCGGTTCGCGGTTCAGAACGGTTCGGGAAAGTCCGAACCTACATCCGAACTGTCCGAGAGACAGCAGACCACCAACCTCACTCCAGTTCGGTCCACACAAAATGCAGAACTGTGGACCAAACCAAGGACAAACCTGACCATTGGTCAGGTTCAAACCGCAGTTCGGGACTGGACCACAGCAGCACTAAACACATTGGAACGCTTGTCAGAGGCATTTTTGCTGTGTTTTCAGTTGTTCACCATCCATATACTCACAATTCCTCTTCTTCCAAATCAAATCCTGATCTCGTCACTCACAGCCCTTTCAGAATGTCTGTGATCTGGCCACTCGGGGGCCAAAGTTTGGGGCCCTTCGGCCAGTGCGGCTGACCTAAGCGGAGCTTTAACTTATTCGGACATACCTTTGCAATGCCACCACTACCATCCTGCCTCCCACCAGTATTCCTCCCACTGCGGATGCCTGCTGATGCACTCGTCATCCCGCCCACTACATGTAGATGGCACACTATATTCGTGCTCTGATCAAAATGCACCACCATATTGTGGTTGCTCATTGCCCATCCCACCTCATCTTTCCTGCCGGCCTACTTTGTCTCTTGCCCGCCCACCTACTCTTCTCTCTGGCCCCCTCTGTGCACATCATATCTCTCGTTATGGCCATGTCTTCCTTGCAGCAAGCGGACATCGTGTTTCTGGCCAGCTTACATAGCTGTGCGTGAATCCCTGAGTGGTCTCACCTTCAATTGTGCAGTCTGTGGAGGTACTCTTCCGCTCACCATCTGTCGGAGTGATAAGAATGGGAACTCAGGGAAGCCAATGGTCAGGGTATGTGATATGTATATTGTGCTATCGGCCATCATGTTAACCTTCCTTGTCAGCATCCATCCTGTTCCTTCTTCCACTGGTTTCCTCAGATTCTATCGCATCCAGATATCATGGCTCTCATCCCAGGAGGTTCTCCGACTCTTGGCGCAGCCTCTGCAGCTCCTTTCCCTTCAACACAGCCTCTAGCCTTGGGTTCTCAGCTACAACCCAACAGCAAGAAGTTATGCAAGTGAGGTGCCCCATGCATCAGTGCCTTTTATCGCCGAGCTCGTGCGCTGCGATACCCACATGGAAAGTGTCTTACCCATTGCACTACTGAGGATGGGGGATGTCCGGTGCATGTCGCTGATAGCGCAGACAACCAGCACCCTCAGGCTGATATGCAGCAGGAGTGGGATTGGGGATTTGATCAGGAGAGTTTTGCTGACTTGGAGACCAACTGGCACGATTCGTCACTCGACACTGGAGTTGAGATGAATGATGGGTTGAGGGCGCTTCAACATGCACTTCAGTCTGCTGGCACTGAACAGCCTATGTTCCCATCATTCCATTACATCTTGACAGCTCCTGCGCAACCACCTGCACCATCACAGCAGTCTGGTTTACCCTCACTGTCGCAACCCCCTCATCTGCCCCCACTGTCACAACCCCTTTGTCTGCCCCCACTGTCACAACCCCCTCGTCTGCCCCCACTGTCACAACCCCCTCATCTTCCGATGCTCTCTCAGAACGACAATGCCTCTGCCATGCACGCCTTCCCGGTTCATAAGGTATCAAAGGCCCCCCACATAACGGATCAACTTGATCTGCTATGGGCAGGTGATCTAAATACACGCGCACGAGAGGAGATTGAGAGTAAGAGGGTGGCAGATCGTCGCAAGGAGATGGAACAGGCAGCTAAACAGCACTTTGTCTTGTACTGGTTTGATGCTGTAAGTCAGTTCTTAGGTTTGCTTTTATGGCACTTACTCAGTTGATATCTAGGACGATACGCCAGTGTTGATGCAGTGGGTTGTGCACTGCCCATACTTCCTGCAATACCAGCTCTCAGACGATCCCACCCTCATCGCATCCCTTGGCACCGACATCCAGAAGATTGATATTTTTGAGGAAAGCTTTATGCGGTGGATTCTATCAGCACTCACCCACCCCTTCACTCTTGACTCAGGATGTCATGTTTTCATCCGATGCCACAGCATCACTGACTGCAACGACTTTGACGACCTATTCAAGTCTTCCAAGCTGTTGGCTCGCCCCTCCCACATGTGCTTCAACATGAAAGGCAAGCATGATAGTTTGCGCAAGATGAAAAAGCAGCGACAAGCATCTGCTACTGCTTCCTCATCAGACATTGAGATCATTGACGACACACAGCTCACACCAAAACCCTCCTTGGGAAAGCGCCACTGGGTGTTACGAACTAGGATGATTCTGACGTATGGCTACTCGATAAGAGTAATCAGCCAAGGTCGGTTCATGGCTCTGGCGTATACCAGAGTTTGATATTCAAATAAGACAAGACAAGGAGAGTGTCCTCAACTTGAATCAAGTTCAATACGACTTAATATTGGAGGTCTTAAGCGAAGGAAGTTCCAGGTAAAACCTAGTAAGATTAAAGTAAAGAACTACATAGTACAAAGCGAGTTTATATAGTGAACAATAACTGCTTTAGGGCCGGTACAGTGAAGTCGGAATGAGTCAGAGATAAGACAGAGTCAGAGATAACAAGAATAGATCATCTAGCGACGGCATGATGCGATCGTGATGGAATACAATGATGATAAGAGACGAGTCTAGCGATGGCTTTGATAGGGATCATGACGTAATACAATGTGAAGAGAAAATGAATAGGGGCGTACTTGATTGTAACACTGGGTTCAAAGCCCCAGCCGAGAGCAAGGGACACACATTGCTACCCGGGCACGACTGGCACAAGATGATTTCAATGCTCATCTTGCTACCTCGATGTCACCAACACCATCACTACTACCCACTCAACTATCAGACTCAGAAGACAGTTTTGATGCCTGTCAACTGCCAGAGGATGATTTCAATGCTCATTGTGCTAACTCAATGTCACCAACGCCACCACTCACCATGTCAGCGTCGTCCTCATCCTCATCCATTGAGTCTATGCCCATTCGTCGGCAATCAGCACCACCTTCAAAAACCCTCCATTTGGCTCAGGCTGCTCCATGCATCATTCCCATGCATATACTGATATATGATCTGGCCAAGCCACAGCGAAGGTGGCCACATGGGATGTACACAATTGATATGGCCATTGGCTTTCAGCAGATGGTCATCACAAAGCTTTGTGGTTTCTATGGTCAGGAGCAGCTCTTTCATCTAATCTTTGGTGATACCCCATTTGTCAAGACCACATATCATGATAATCACAAGGCATGGCGCGAGACGGAACTGACCATCCTTGAGACACACAAGCAAGCCAGACGCACTGAAGATGGCCTCTGGGCAAACTACCTTGCAGCACGGTGCACTGCCTTGGGTCTGGGCAGCAAGAAGCATAGTGGGCGGAAGTAATTTTCGTTATGTCAGTCACTTGTTACTCATTATCACTCATCCATTCCTCAATGTGCATCTTGGTTTGTCCGATTGCCTTAGCCACCTACTACATACTATACACTTCTCATATGTACCAGCTTGTCACAACCCTTTTAACGAATTAACACAGGGGCAGAGACTAGGACTCAAACGAAAGGTATCACAACAAAAAGATGATAGTGAGCAGGGACGTCCTAGGATTGCTAGCAGTGAGCTAATACAAAAGAGGTTTGAACTAAAGAACTACTGACTACAACGGGCTACCTATATACATACATTGAAGCGGAGACTGAATCTGAATCTGAACTAACTAGCCAATCATAAAATAGAAAAGGGAATCGTACGATGATCTAAATATAACTACCTATGATGTCATGAAACGTGTAACAGCTGTGCAAGTGTTCTCGGGGGTTCTAGAGTCACGTGACTTGATCGCTTGAGTAAGGAAGTCGAAATCAGGGATGTCGGAGATAAGGGTAGTAGGCACTAACGGAATAGAGAAGGTCGGGTATGTAAAGGATGGGTTCGGGTTAGGGTTTGTGAATGTGATAGGTACAGACGCTGACTGAGCGTTAACGACGGGTGCTTGTGATGGGCGCTTAACGGGTGTCTTACTAACGTCTCTAGAGGTCTCACGAGTGTTCAAGAAAGAATAGTGATTTGTGTTAGGAATTCGTGACATTACCCCCTCTCTAGGATGAGCGTCATCGCGAATGTAAGATGGTCGGATATTTCTCTTTCTCCACTGAGCGAATTCTTCTGTGTCGAGAATAGATCCTAGAATTCTTTTGGATTTGGCAGCCGTGGGGTTCTTCTTATGGAATTCTGCAATTAGAATCGGGGAGTTTTTAACGTTCTCTTCTGGCTCCCGTGTCGACTCTTCTATCGGATATCCTTCCCATTTTACTCGGTATTGCACTTTTCCTCGGAATTGTCGGCTATCTAATATTTCTTCTACGACAAATTCTTCCTGTTCGTCAACAATGTCTGGAGGTGGTCGGGTGGGTTGAGAATGAGGGATCAATTGAGATGCATAGTATGGAGTAAGCAATTCCACATGGAAAACCGGGTGAATCTTATAGCTCTCTGGCAATTTCAATTTGTAGTTCACTTCACCGGTCTTCTCTAGTATTTCAAAGGGCCCAAGACGACGATCTGACAACTTTTGATTTGGACGACGTTGTTTAATATTCTTTGCGTCTAGCCAGACCTTGTCTCCCTTTTGATACTGAGGTGCGTCTTTAACTCCTCGGTCATAGAAGTGTTTCATGCGTTCATTAACCATCTTCAGAGTGTTTTCCGCATCATCTCGTGCTTCTCTCATCTGATTTGCTCTCTCATCGGCGGCGGGAATAAGGGATGTAGAGTTCGGAGATACTGTGAATTCAGGATTATATCCATAGAGGACTTTGAACGGACTATGACCGGTTACTGTGACTGCATTGTTGTGTGAAAACTCTGCTATTGGCAGCCAAGATACCCAATCATTCTGTCTGTACGAGGCAAACATGCGCAAGTACTGTTCAACTTCTTGGTTTACATGTTCTGTTTGTCCGTCTGTTCTGGGGTGATAGGAGGTCGACGCAGACCATTTCGTTCCTAATCTATTCGATACTTGTCCCATAAACTTCGAGATGAACTGTGTTCCTCTATCTGAAATCACTTTCTTTGGTGTACCGTGATGTTTCCATATATTTCGTAGAAATAGCTCGGCAATTCCCTTCGAGTCTACGTCTTTGGTGGTGGGAATGAAATGTGATTGTTTCGAAAATCGATCAACGACAACGAATATACTGTCACATCCTTCACTCTTCGGCAAATCCACTATCAGGTCGCATGAGATCGTTTGCCAAGGTCCTTCTGGGACTTCATTTGGCTGTAAAGGTCCCGTTGGTCTACTGGGGAACACTTTCGTTTGCTTGCATCGATCGCAACCGTCTACGTAATCATGGACATACTTCGTCATTGAAGGCCACCAATAGTTTCTGGAAATCAATTCTAAGGTTTTGGCACGTCCAGGATGTCCAGCCGGTGGAGAGTCGTGAAACAACTCCAATATCTCTCGGCGGATCTCTTTATCGTTTGGAACGTATACCAGTCCTCGGAATAACACCAATCCGTCCTCAACATTCCATTCTTCGATTCCTCTGCGCAATTGTACCGGTGCTGCTTTTAGTGTCTCTAGCGCTTTCATTACTTCGGGCTCTCGTTCTGTGCTCTTTCTTATCTTCTTCATGAGTGAACTTTCTCCTTCTATGAGAATTTGGCCTCGTTTAGCAGCATTGATCTTGAAAAATTCCGGTTTCAACAAAATGCGGTCAGAATTATTGTTTTCTACCCCCCCTCTGTGGTCTTCTCTCCGAGATAGACGGTCGGCTTTGTCATTGACTACACCAGGCTTATGTTGGAGCGTAAATTCATACTCCGCCAGGAACAAACTCCATCTGGCTTGCCTTCTTGTCAACTTCTGACTCGTCATAAAATACTCGAGATTCTTGTGATCCGTCCAGATCTCCACATGTTGGGGTTTTCCCTGCACATAGTGCCTCCACTCTTCCAACGCTCGAATGATTGCTAATAACTCTTTGTCGTGGATGTCATAATTTCTCTCTGCATCATTCATCGACTTTGAGTAGTAAGCCACTGGGTGCCATAGATTATCTTCCATCAATTGAGATAGAACTGCTCCTGTTGCGTAATCGGAAGCATCTGTTTCTATTTTCATTTTCTTCTCAACGTCAGGCATGACTAAGACGGGAGCTTCTGTAAAACGCTTCTTTAACTCATCGAAGGCGTTTTGCTGTCTCTCTGTCCAATCCCATTTGGCATCTTTTCTCAGCAAATCATTCATTGGTCTGGCAATGTCTGAGAACCCAAGTATAAATCTTCGGTAGAAGTTGGCAAAGCCCATGAATGCTTGTATTTCTTTTACGCATTTGGGAACAGGCCATTTCAATACTCCTTCTACCTTGACGGGTTCCATAGACACACTGCCCTTTCCACAATCAACCCAAGGAACTCGACTTTAGACTGCTCGAAGCTACATTTCTCAGGCTTCAAGAACAGGTCGTTCTCTTTTAATCGTTTGAGTACTTCTCGCACGACTTTCTGGTGTTGCTCTCTACTTCCATTCGTAAAGACCAAGATGTCATCGATATAAACGACCACTGTTTTGCCGTCTATTAAATCTCTGAATATCTCATTCATCATGGTCTGGAAAGTTGCTGGAGAGTTCGTCAACCCAAAATACATTACAGTTGGTTCGTGGTGACCAAAAGGCGTTTTGAAAGCTGCCTTCCACTCATCTCCTTCTTTCATCCGAATATTGTTATACCCCCATCGTACATCCATCTTGGAGTACATCGTGGCACCAGTAAGGGCATCAATCAGGTCTTGAGATCTCGGTAGCGGATACGCATTTTTAACCATCTTCTCATTAAGCCTTCTATAGTCCATAACAGGTCTCAGTTTGCCATCCTTTTTGGCCACAAAGAAGAAAGGTGCTGCAACTGGAGATTGTGAATCTCTAATACGTCCTAGTGCAGTCTCAGCTTTTAACCAATCTTTCAAAGTGTCCATCTCCTTCGGTGACAAGGGATAAGGTTTCGCATTCGGAGGAAGATCATTGTCATCCTTAAGATCCACAGCATGATCCCATTTCTTTCTTTCAGGGAATCGTTTGGACTCTTCTTCTGAGAACACTCCCAGGTAATCATGAAGCCAGTCTGGAACCATCTCTTCAACAGACTTCTTCTTCTTTGTAGCTTCTTCTGCTACCTTCTGCTCCGTGGCAACCGAGGCTTTGTATCTAATCCATCTTTCAGGACTATCCTCGTCTTCTACCTCTTCACAGGTCGCCTTCCTCGTGTTCATATCTTCATCGTCATCCTCTTCTGTGGGAATCAGATCTGGGACCACATCTGTCTGTTTTTCTGTTTTTCTGTTTTCTCTATTTTTTTGTCTTTGCTCCTTTTTCGTAATACATTTAAGCAGACATCTAGATAACGAAAACTGTCCTGCATTCCAGTCTATTTCTGGATTATGATATCTTAACCAGTCAATGCCGATAATAACATCATCGCTTCCCAAGTCTGTAACCATGAAGGCTGCTTTGTCTTCTACATGGTCACCGATCTTTAGACCTAGTTCGGCGAAATGAGTCATCGATCCAGCGGCGTTTAAAGAACCATCTATGTTCTTGACCGGAATAGGTTTTAATAATTTACGACACCGTACGTCATTGTCCAACACAAACTTCCTATTAATAAATAAGGTAGATGCCCCACAGTCTACAAGGGCTCTAACGTCCACAGTCTTCTTCTTTCCTTTCAGCGTTATTGGAATGTAGAAATGTTCTGATTTTGATCATAGATATATTTCTTCTACATCCGCAAAGTTTGATAAGATCGAATATCTGCTTCCAGACACGTCTTCTTCTACTGTTTCTTCTAGGATCTCTTCTTTCCTAGTGGCTACCCAATCTCTAAACCATTTCGGCGGTTGATTTCTTTCGGCCTTTTCTTTTGCCAAAAATTCTTTGCCTTGTGGTGAAGCGGCCAAATCTTTGAACCACTTAGGTGCTTCTCCTCTAACTTCTCCGTGAGTTAGGGATTCTATGAACCAACTTGGAAGGGTGTCTTCTTTCGCGGGAATGTTATGAGGTCGTACTGTTGTCTCTCTCTGTGGAGACGGAGTTCTGCAATTTCTCGCAATGTGATTTGGTTTTCCGCAACGGTAACATGTAAAGGGCTCTCCGTTGAGCGCTTCTCCCATTGCATTGAACTCTCGCAAGGAATACGTTCTTCTTGTCATTGTGCCAGCTGTATTCTGGAACACGATTCACAAATGACTGGTGGTAGACTAGTCGTAACGGTCTACCCGAAAAGGAATAATGAATGATGAGCTAGTCGTAACGGCTCATCCGAAAGGGAATGGTGATGAAAACGGAAGGTGAGAAAGTAATACGTAAATGGAAAACTGAAGCGGTCCCCGATATCTGATCGGATCTACCTCGTACTTCAGGGTCAAAGGGTCCTGGTAAAACCCAACTGACTCTTCCCTAGATACTAACTACAAAGATGTGTACGTAACAACTATACTCGCCAAGTGAGAGAAACTAGGTGCCTTTGCCAACACTTCCCAAGGGAACACACTAGAAGGACACGTCCGCTCTTCCAGCCAAAGCTTACAAGCGACAGTTCTCGACTAGATGCGTTTCTAAATCCTCGGTAGGATCTGTGCGTAGGACTTATCGCTAGACAACTCTTCTAAACTTGGGTAGAGTAGCCTACGTATCATACAAAGAAAAGGTGATAGGTAAAAAGAGAAGTTATAGTAACGTTGAGCAGGCAGGGTCTTGGGCCAGCACTCAAAGTTGCAGTGACACGCCTAATGTCGTGAACACCTCCGTATACTGGCGGCTGCAATGTAAGGCAGGGCCTGGTATAGGACTACTAACTACGAAAATGGATAGGTATGAATGCGCTCAAGCGAGCAAAGGGGAGAATGATGAAATCAAAGGTTGCAGTTGTTAAGCCGGGCAATATAGAATGGTTTTTGTCGTTTAACCGTTGACTCTATGAGTATAGCAGTCAAGGATTAAAGAACACGTGAAATGTTGATGAAGAGTAACGGATCGTTTGAACGTTTATCGAGCCTAACTTGGCTGGACAAAGTTTCAAAGGATAAAGGTGTGCAAGCGGTAATGCGAGTCGGAGTCCCCTATAGTTCAAACCTAATGTCACAACCCTTTTAACGAATTAACACAGGGGCAGAGACTAGGACTCAAACGAAAGGTATCACAACAAAAAGATGATAGTGAGCAGGGACGTCCTAGGATTGCTAGCAGTGAGCTAATACAAAAGAGGTTTGAACTAAAGAACTACTGACTACAACGGGCTACCTATATACATACATTGAAGCGGAGACTGAATCTGAATCTGAACTAACTAGCCAATCATAAAATAGAAAAGGGAATCGTACGATGATCTAAATATAACTACCTATGATGTCATGAAACGTGTAACAGCTGTGCAAGTGTTCTCGGGGGTTCTAGAGTCACGTGACTTGATCGCTTGAGTAAGGAAGTCGAAATCAGGGATGTCGGAGATAAGGGTAGTAGGCACTAACGGAATAGAGAAGGTCGGGTATGTAAAGGATGGGTTCGGGTTAGGGTTTGTGAATGTGATAGGTACAGACGCTGACTGAGCGTTAACGACGGGTGCTTGTGATGGGCGCTTAACGGGTGTCTTACTAACGTCTCTAGAGGTCTCACGAGTGTTCAAGAAAGAATAGTGATTTGTGTTAGGAATTCGTGACACAGCTATCAATTGATTTGTCAGAGCAGACCTCTTAATGCGAAAGTAAGGACTGAAGAAAGGGAAGTTAACAAAGAAAACTCTGAAGGTGGAGCCTGAGGCAGAACTCTTAATGCGAAAGTAAGGACTGAAGAAAGGGAAGTCCATGCCGTGCGCTGCAGGTAAGGACTGAAGAAAGGGAAGTCCATGCCGTGCGCTGCAGGTAAGGACTTAAGAAAGGGAAGTCCATGCCGTTGCGCTGCAGGTAAGGACTGAAGAAAGGGAAGTCCATGCTGTTGTGTAAGGACTGAAGAAAGGGAACAGACCTTTGTCATCTCGGCTCTAACAACGCCTCCTGAGGAAGGTGAGGAATGGGTGTGAATAAATGACTGCCATTGTGCTATGATACAGAAAATATTGAGATAACTACAAGACAGGTGGATGGTGGGGGAGTTTACCTTGTGTCTGAAGGGTAGCAACAGTTATATGGTTTTGACGGAGGATCATCTCGTCAAGGAAAAAATCATACTTGACCGGCGTCATCTCTCAACAAATGTTATGAAAACCACCAAACCAAATGTTCATTTGCTCTGCGATTGATGAGTTGAAATAGTACTTCCCATTGTCATCAAGGAGTTCAGGGTATGCCTTCATGTCACAGCGCTCACGGCAGAGCATATCGCTAGCCTTGTGCTTCGTTTTGTGATGGAAGGCGTCTACACACATACCCATCCCCTCAAAGAATGCGATATTGCGACTCTCCACTTCACGCAATGCATTACAATTGGAGTCATAAATCATATGCTGGGGTTTACAAGCGCATGGGAGGGTAAACATTTTCTTGATCATGATCTGGCGAAACCTTGGTCAGCATGAGTTCTCCAACAATGAGACTTGAACTTACCAGCACATTTGAGACAGCCTCGTGGTGGTACATTGTGCCACAGCCACAGATGACTCTGCATGGGCGAACAACAAGTTGTTCGTTGTTCGTATGCTGACGGCGAAAGGTAGCCTTGAGTTTAGGTGGCGTGTCCTTGGCGCTGCACCCATCGGCATCCAAATCAGAAGCAACACAATGATCTGATACTCCAGTTGAGGTTGTTGTGGGTGCCTGACGAAAAGCACAGCGCCAGAGGCCTCATCATGCTCATACCATTCTTCAACATCTTGAAGAGGGACATCTTCATCTGCTGAAGTCGCAGGGAGGTGGACGGTGATAGCATCGTTTAATTTGGTGAGTTTTTGACATTGTGTCTTGCTCTTTCCATGGCGTGATGAGTCGATGTTGGCAGCTTCCATGCGGAGATGAACTGGATCGTCGCATGCCTTGCGATTTCTTCTGGTCTCAGTATCAACCATGACTGGCCAATCACAGCCATCGACGGCACAGACAGCCTCAAGGTGATGATGCTCGGCACAGAACCGGAGCCGATTGTTGTCGAGAGGGCTTTTGCACCGTGGAATAGCACAGCAGGGGCGTCCGACGGTCACGCCATCGGTGACGATGACCTCAGTACGGTGCAGTGTACCGTCTGGTCACTCGAAAACGCGCATGCATCCGAAGCAAGCATGAGGGAGTTCATCTTGTCCTTGAAGAACCATCCGAGTGTTGCGTGCGTACATAGCGCCTGTGAATCGATTTTTCTGTTCGCCATCATGAGGCACAACAAGCAATTCATTACGTCGTTGATGATCGTTGAGCAGGGCAAGAAGCGTAAAACAGTCCCAGACTTGCTCTGTTGTCAGAGCGTTGCCAAACTGCCAGCGATCATGATCATCATTGTTGCAAAGGTTGTGACGGGTCTGGGCAATTGCATATAGGTTGGCATAGTTTGTCACCGATACACTAGCGAATGGACCAATCACAAGTCAATGTCTGCACCCCCAAGAAGTAAACGCAAAGACGTACGCAATCTGCATCAGATCCTTCCAGTGTATGGTGAGCTGTAGCTCGACAAACTGATGATCAGTGACCTGTATGTACTGCAGCATGCCTCAGTAGTATGTTTGGAGGCCGCCTTTGACGCTATAGTTGGCCTGATAATTCGTATTGCATTCTTCATCAAAGTTAGCGACTAGCGCATGGACTTGAGTACAGTGGACTTACCTCGGCACTTCAGGTGTACTGTCCAGCCAGGCTTCGCACCCTCACCATGAGTGAACAAAACAATGCGACGTGGTTCCTCCTTCTTCAACAGCGATCCACGCTGCCATGCAGCGCACTCATGGTTGGCGCATATCTTGATGGGAGGGTATAATGTACGTTTTGCTGTTCATCACGTCAGAGAAATCAAGAAGTGCGAAACAAAAACAAACTTACTGAGTCCTAGCTCATGACCATAGGTCCTGAATGCATCTTCATCATCCGCACTTGCCTCAGCGCTACTTGGGAGCTCCCATACAATGTCCTTTGTAAAAGACCACAGGACATCAACTACATCCAACGGCATGTCAAGAGAGGCTGCAAGGAAGGCTTTAACACTTTGTGGAAGAAAATTGGGAGCACAGAAGATTGAGACATTGTATGGCTGAGGTTGGAGGATGTCCTCCTTGAGTATCTTAGTACGGCAAAGGAAGGTGGCGAAGTTGTTGAATGAGAGGTTAGCCAGCAATGTATGACTTTGTACTGAGGCAAACAGTTCACTGATGTCGGGTGGGTCTGCAGCTGTCGTCAATGGCGCCGACATCGATGGGGGCGGCGCAGTGGCTGACATGAGGGCGGCGCAGTGGATGACATCATCCGCCGTTCGATTGCTTACGTGGTACGTCAACCTCACCAATTTAAACTCCGACTAAAATACTCACGTGCCCCGAACTCTGACCCCGGAGTGGCCATTTCCTGGATGTCCTCAGCCCTTTCCGCAAAACTTCCTCTATCTTCTTGTCAGTCTTGTCGACTTCTATTGCTGACCTTGTCTCCACAATCCCTCTCCAATCTCATGTGCATCTCATAGCCAACCTGTACGCTTTTACCTCCCCAAGATATGCGATTCTGCCTACTTCGTCTTTGAAAACATATCTCCAGCTCATGACTGCTTCATTGAGCATCCTCCCTGTGCACGCGCTCAATCCACCATCAGCATCCGATACTCGCGCCCCCGCAATGTCTTGGGCCGACGATGGTGATTCGGAATCAGAGCAACCGCAAGTCACAGTTGTTACATCTTTTGCACCGACGCAAAGGCTGCCCCCGCTGGATGCTCGGACACAGAAACGCCTCCAGACTCTTCTGAGTCCTTCGCACTTGAATGCCTTGCTGAAGGCAGCTCAGCATGATCGTGGCGCACTTCCCGATCTCGTATCATGGCTTGTTAACTTGTGCACCGTATGGCCTACCCGGAAGGACAAAATACTCAGTACGTTGCTGCTATATGGAGGGGGTGGGCTTGTGTGTGAGATTTACCGTGTCTATGTATGGAACTCTCCACTTGGGAAAGATGAAAATATGTCATCTTTGATGGATTCGTCTTTGTACCTCCTGCGGTGAATCATACTGATCATAATCAAGACCCCTTGCTGGCATCAGCGTGGCCACCTCTACTACTGCTCACCGAGCTTTGTACTCAATCGCTCTTGACGATGGGTGATGACGAGTTTTTCTCCAACTCCCGGACCTCGTTGACTTTGGACCAACTGGTGGCCTTTTCTCGTGCACTGTTTAACGTCGCGTTTATTCTTTACTGGCGGGATGACCAAACGAAGATTCAGGAGAGCGGTGTACCGGGCCTGAATCTCCGTTGGGTAGGTGTACGAGACAAGATAACGAAATATCTACAGGCTGTACATGCACGGGAGTAAGTCCGTACATATCATCGCAGTCGCTCAGTAACTCATATCAACTTGGTGTCTTCCAGCTCCCGCAAACCGTTCATGCCCGAGATCCACTGGCATGTAAGCTCTCAAATCGACATGAACTCTTTCATAGATGCTGCTGTGTGCGTCGCACTTATGAATCTATCATCCCTAACTTGTGCTGACCGACGTCTTCACAGGTTCGAAGAACAGCAACTTGATGAGTCCTCAGTGCCGCGGGCCATGACGACGAGACAGCTTTCACACTTTTCCCCTCGTCTCGGGGTTCTCAACGATATTCCATTTGCTATCCAATTCGAGACTCGTGTATTGATTTTCCGGCGCTTCGTAGAAAACGATAAGTGGAACTGCAATAGGGACACAAGTGGGCGGATCGATGTATCCATTCGAAGAGTCCATATCGGGCAAGATGGATATGACAGACTGGCCGAAGTAGATCTAAGGGTCCCGATCGCCATAACATTTATCGATCAGTTTGGAGTGCGTATAAAGCATAAAATTATTCAATGTACAGATGCATACCGATGGGAGTGACCATTCGTTATGGCCGGAATTGACGGCGGTGGTGTGTTCAAGGAGTTTTTTACTTCCTTGTGCAAGGAAGTATTTGACACAGACCGCGGACTATGGCTGGCGAATAAGAGGAATGAGATTTGCCCTAATCCCCACTCGTACGCCACAGAACGTAGGTTGTCCGCAGATTTGTGCTTTGATACTCACACTCACGTTCATATCCGATGTAGCGCACAATTTGAACTGGTATCGCTTCATCGGACGAATTCTGGGCAAGGCACTTTATAAGGGCATCCTAGTCGAGGTCGCATTCGCAGGGTTTTTCCTGGCCAAGGTAATCGCCGTGTATTTGATAACAAGCTGCCACGTTATTGATTATCGATAAAGTGGCTAGACAAACAAAGCTTTCTGGATGACCTTGCTTCTCTCGATCCTGATTTGTACCAGGGTCTGATATTCCTCAGGAACTACACCGGAGATGTGGAAGCCCTCGCATTGAACTTCACAGTTGCGATCGAAGGTTAGTCATATGTGCTCGAATTATGGTTTTTCTGATGCGGGATGTCGCCAGAGTTTGGAGTTGCCAAAGCTGTGGACCTCATACCAGACGGCAGCAATGTTCCGGTCACCCGGGAGAACCGACTGCAATACATCTACCTCACTTCTCACTACAAGCTGAGCAAGCAGATCAAGCTCCAGAGCGAGGCGTTCTTTGAGGGTCTTTCTGATATGATAGACCCCAAATGGTTTCGGTATGTTAGGTTCAAATTAACTCTGCCCTGGATTGTTGATGTAGTTCCTTCTAGAATGTTCAATCAGCAGGAACTTCAGATATTGCTAGGTGTCGTGAACGCACCTGTGGATGTGCAGGACTTGAGAGCACATACCCAATACGGGGGCTTGTATGATAATAACGAACCCACCATACAGACTTTTTGGAAGGTCAGTATCTTCAAGGACTGCGATTGCATTATTGATATCAATCTTCATCTGCAGGTTTTGGAGGATTTCGATCAGGAACAACGACGGCTATTCCTGAGATTTGTGACAAACTGTAGTCGACCGCCATTTCTGTGAGTTCATGGCCTCCGCTATTTCCCCTTGATACTTGTTTTTGCAGGCGCTCATTATTTTCCAGAGGCTTCAAGTAGCTAAACCCCCTCTTTGCCATACGCGACGCAGGGAGTGATGAGGACCGATTACCAACTTCAAGCACCTGCGTAAATCTTTTAAAGGTGAAATAACTTTGTACTGACATTTATAGCGTGACTGACTGGTTACGAATCAGCTGCCCGGATATATCAGCGAAAAAAAGCTTCATGACAAGCTCCTGAAGGCAATCTCCTCTGGTGCTGGTTTCGATCTCTCATAGTACCCTTCTACAATCACCGATTTCACCCACTGCATTGTTGTCGCTGTACCACGGATATATCTAACATATGTATGTACGAAACGTTTGGTTCCGCGGAACCAAAACGCGTGACTCTCCTGTCTGCGCTCCACTTGAGCTCCACCTGATCTGCCTTTTGTGCATCTCTCTCCTGTCTGTGCTCCACCTGAGCATCACATGCCTGCCTTTTGTGCGTCTCTCTCCTGTCTGTGCTCCACCTGAGCGTCACATGCCCTCCCGTTTATTTCAACGCTCGACGTCGATATCACATGTCGTTAGCATCGGTTTCACCTCTCCTGTCTCTCCTTCGCGATATATTCCGTTCACTGCCATCTTTTCTTCAGCATTGACTACCATGGCATCCGCATGCACTTATCACGGCATCATTGGCATTCAAAACGCTGCTCGCTATATTCTCGATCGATATGTGATGGTATTCAATCACGACAGCACTGCATGTTCTTCGTCGAAGGTCGGCCAGGTAGGGGAAAAACATTCATGGTCAATGCATTGTCGTCGACACTGCGCGCTGAGGGTCATATCATACTCATCGTCGGAAGCAGTGCACTTTGTGCGACTGCATATAAACGCGGACGTTCTGCTCATTACTTGTTCGGAATTCCCGTCACGGAGGACAACGTCGACCTACATTCCACCATACATCCCTTTTCAGCACGAGCAGATCTCATTCGCAATGCAAGTGCAATCATTTGGGACGAATTGCCAATGGCAAATAAAGCCGCATGGGAATGCGTCGACGACCTGTGCCGTCGAATCATGAATGTATACGACAAACCTTTCGGTGGTATCCCGATCATCGGCTTGGGAGACTTTCGTCAAGTGGCACCCGTCGTCAGTGGAGCAGGGGAGGTTGCATCCCTAGCAGCATCCGTCAAATCGTCTCCTCTATGGAAATTCATGCGCGTTTTCACACTCACCACTCCCATTCGAAGCATCGGCGACCCGTGTTATACTAACTTCGTCGATACCTTGGGGGAAGACTGTTCAGGTGCCCGTCAATCTCTCGATCTCATTCCCAAACTTCACGGCATCAACGACGCCATCGACTTTCTCTTCCCTCCTCACATTCTCGACGATCCCGCATCTTGCATCCAGCGCGCGTTCCTTTCTCCGCTAAACATCTTCGTCGACGAATTCAATGACATTATGTTGGAAGCTTTACCCGGAGATTTTGGTGAGCATTGATCACTGCCAACCGCAACGAACCAACTCAGGGAGAACACAGAATCTTACTTCAGCTCCGACTGTCTCAAAGAAGCTGAGCAAGCTCCTCCAGATGCTCCAGAACAAACTCTGGACTATCTCGCCATGTTGACTCATCCAAACACGCCACCTCATCGATTGGATCTTAAAGTCAACGCCGTATGTGCAATACAGCGCAACATGTCCGTCGAAAATGGACTTGTGCGTAACGCACGTGTGCGCATCACTGCACTTCATCGAAGATTTGTAGAGGTACAGATTCCTAACACTGGCGAGATATATTGCGTGCCTCGGATCACATTTGCTTTCAATCCACCACGCTCAAGCTGGACAGTCAATCGAAAGCAGTTTCCACTGCGACCGGCATATGCAACGACTTTTAACGGTTGTCAAGGGCTGACGTTGGAAAAAGGAGTGCTCGACTTGCGCACGGATTCGTTCGCGCATGGTCAACTATACACCGCCGTATCGAGAGTGCGTTGTCGAAGAGACATTCGCGCACTATTCGGAGAAGAGAACGAGGAAAAGGCGACAGCGAATGTGGTTTATAAACATCTATTATTGTAATCATTCGAGTCATCTGTTAAAATAAGACTGCTAAGGGACGTCCGAAGGCGTAAGGAACGAATATTCTTCCAAGTCATATTTTTGCTCGTATGGCTCAACAATAATGGCCCGTTCACTTGTTCCTGATGCAAGAAACAAGTGCCACAACAAACTACCAATTTTTGCATATCATTTCCATCGTTACATGTAGGGCGCCATCGCGGTCCACATGAACGGGATTCCTGCCGCAACACAGTCAGTTAAATTCGACAAAGAAGGAGTCACAATATATGTCGTTAATACGATTGCTCCAAGCACATCATATAACATGGAGCGACTCGGAGCTAAGGAACCTAAAGACTTACTCGTGCATCACCCAATCGCCCAAAGACCACTGAAGGCAGTTGGCAGCCTTGCCAGCTACCCCGCTATATATCATATCGTAATAAGGTCTGTGCAGCCGGCACGGGGACAAATAATAGCCCACAGGAATCGTAAATCCATCAGTACCTTTGAATGAGTCAGAGCAGATAAAGTACAAACTTACACATCTGGCACAACCGTCTCGACGAACTTAGTGTCTGTTAGGTGCAAGGATTTGCGGCCGGGTTCTCCATCGTCTTCTATCCGAAAAGAAGCTTTTGGGCAAGCTGGAAGGCTGGGCGGAGCAAGGCCAAACTTGATGCGCCACTTCCACTGACTGTCCATAACAAAGCGGAACCACCATATACGTCCTGCAGGTCGTAGTGTTATTATATCAGCATGGCGAAAACCTCAAGAGGCCTGCGTCACATACCGCCTGCAACAAATTCATAATTTAACTTGTGCGTAATGCGCAGGCGTTTCTGGAACATCCTGATGCGGACAGAAGCGGCGAACTGGTAGTCGTTTCACTCTCGGGTAGGCCGCCATCACCGATAACTTACCATCAATATTTGCCAATTTCAGCTGCGTAAACGACGCATGGTCGCTAGCTAATATGCATGCGAGACGTAATTCGGAAGAGCATGCAGGCGAACATTCGGAAATGAATGCAGCAAAGGCCGACAAGACCTCTCGCTTGTACAGCTGTATGATATGGATTTTACAATTTCCATTGGATTACTATGAGATTATTTTTCTTCCTCCAAGGGCAGCATAGATACCGTTTTCTCCTTTGTCACCAAGCCTTTCCTCCTTGAAGTAGTTCGATATAAGGAAGGCGACGTCTGTCAAATGTGTCAGCTGAAACTAATTCTTTCCTTAAATTTGGCTCTCCATACCTATTGATTGCTCGAAATTGAGTTGGGGGTCACAGAATGACTTCGTTAAGATTGAGGGTAAGAAGAGCAATTGAATACGAACGTAGTCTGGCACACATGATATCTGAGCCCCAGTTGTTCTTCGCTGAGCTCCATGCTTCCGCCAAGACACTCTGTCACGCTGAAGCCTTCGTCATTAAGCTCGCCTGTGAACTCAAGACTAACTCCACCAAGCCGAGAACCACATGCAGCATGGATACGGATGCAGGAAGTCAGCTCACTTATGACAGTTCCAAAGTTGCGTATTTTGAAGCCGCTGCTGGAAGTAAGCGTGCTCAGAATGGCTCAGTCCGCGTTCCACAACATCAAGGATATAAACGTACTTTCCATGCATGGGATCACACACCCATGCGACCGGGTGTTGAGAGCACTTAACGGCTTCGATGTGGCCAGCGAGGTGGTCCCCGATCTTGACAGCTTAATCAAAGGTTGTTTGAGACAGTTGGGAATGAACAACGCACTTTTCCTGCTCCATATCTTGTGATGAGTGTCACGCGACCACTTTCTTTGTTTGGATTTACGACTATGAAGACGCATGTGATAAGTGCGTTCTGCGAGACGTACGCCATGAATTAAACATACTTTGTAGGAGCCTGATTAGTTCCTCGTTTTGTAATGAAGGTCCGACCTTGATGCCGATGGGATTGCGGATACCTCGGAAATATTCAATATGGGCGCCATCCAGTTGTCGCATACGGTCGCCAACCCATAGAAAGTGGGCGGAAGTATTGTAGAAACCCCTTTCCTTCAGAGACGATCCTGACCCAGTGATATCGACTTCCCGTGACATTGCTTGTTCCCAGTCCAACTTTAAACCTTCATGGCTGCAATTTCCGATACCATTAACTTGATCCACTACACTATACCATGCCATCAGGGAGCTGACCTTGTATAAAAGTCAACCTCGCCTAGAACACCTCGACCACCACCCCGGTCGAAGGGATACACTTTCCCTACCTAAGTCAGCGCCTATCGTGTGGCTGAAGTCAAGCGCGTCAGAAAGACCTCGGGTGATTATTTCAAACTCGCTCCTGCGGTGGAGACGATATCCGAGATCAGGCGTGCAAGAGCATGTGCGAAGATATACTGACCGTAATGCTGGCGAACGGACATGTGAGAGGAACCAGTCCCACGGGTGATGAAGCGAATCCGGATGTGAGGAGGCCACGAACGTAATTGAGGGTAGCGGTGGAATGAAAGTAGGCACTAATATGGGGGAGGATGTTCGTGTCGATTATGATGAGGTAGTCAAGCACAAACCTGAGGAGCCTTTCAGGATCCGGGGTTCGATCATTGGGATCAAGCCTGATAAAAGTTTAGTTTTCAATCAAGATAGGTTCTCTTGTTGTACCCATTGACGTTGTCACCACTGTAATAGGAATTGGAATCAGATGGTGTCCGACTTATGCTTGTTACTAAATTTGTATACCATTCAACGTAGTGCTTTTCTCAGTCATGTGACAGCTGTTCAAACGTGCCAGCGATGTCAGAAAACGAAACTCAGAGCATCAAATCGAAACGCTCAGAACACTGTCAGAAAGCCTGGGTGCGATACAATTTCTCTAACAACCGTTCCTCTGGCTACAACCAGGCTGTCCTCAGGGTAGAAATCGGAGTGGTAGAGGTCGAGAATGAATCCATCCGCACTCCAGCCTGAGCTCGAAGCAATGGCAATGAAAACCGATAAGCTCGATCTTCTGCGAACCGATCCAATTCATAAGGGTCGGGAGATCTGCCAGTGGCTTGGGAGCTGAGCTCCCAATCCGAAACCACTTGCTAAGCGCAAAGGCAATCGCATGATCGTGAGAGAACGTACAAATTGTGTCTCAGCTTTCTGCCCACTTCCAAGAACGAAACACGCGTCGTCATTACTGAACAGATTATCAGAATCGAGTAGTAGTAGATCAGTTTAAGGAGCATACCTTCGACTGGCAAGTGAACAGAGTCAAGCCCAAGAATACACCGAGCGTGATCAGTCTGACGGATTGCTCAGCCCTGAGTGGAACGAAGAGATCGATCGGGATATACAGTGCTTGCAGAACGATGATGTTATCAAAAAACGCAGTTGCGATACTGAGCATGAATACTTTCATTACCGTGAAGGTGGCCAGGATTCAGCAGCACTTACCAGGTTACATAACGGGATGCTATGACGCTTCCAGTACAGCTTCGAGGTTGAATAAGGTACCAAAAAGGGGGACATAGAATAACCAGGTGGTGAGAAGCATCACAAGTAAATCAGAAACATAAACTGTGGAACACGCACCCCCACTCGGGATCAGTCGACCGGTAATCGAGCTCTTCTTCATCTCGATGACTCCCAGTAGTACGCTCCGTGTAATATCTGAAAATCTCTGCCACTTCCTCCATCCGGCCCATATCCAAACTCACAGTAAAATTCATCCATACGGTACTATCGGGCGAACAGATGAATCCACCATGCTCATCCAAAGACGCAGGAAGGCCTAGGTGTACTTCGAGGAACGCCTGGTCACAGCCAGATACAATGTACACAATATTGTTCGGGTCAGATGTAAGTCTCGCGAGCACTGTGAGTGCATCAGGGGAAGGAAGCGCCATCAACGGCATCTTGACGATCAGCATGAGCGTGCCCTATCCACCAAATGTCAACGTCCAGCACCATATCCCTCGCCCACCACTCATGTAGTAATCGAACAAGAAGAAATGCTTCCCGGCGTTATCGTATAGCTCCTTGATCTTGTCTTTGGGGATGTATGGGGTCTGACGCATGGTGTTTTATCTGTTGATATGAGAGAGCAGCATCTTGGCAAGGAATGCAGCTCACGTGTGGGATGTGTGAGTTGTTATGACCTTGTGTAACACCGCGTGCCTTGACGCTTTCTCCTGCTCCGACATCACCAGCCCGCGGTTCATCGCAGCCGTTACATCCTACCCGCCACACAGCCGCCAAACGCAGAAGCCCTGAATGAGTAGATATTACGCACCCCGAGATCTCAATGGTTCAACTGGAATGCATCAGCCATATGCTGGCTGATCCCCATAAACTCGCTCAAAACGAGCGGAGAGCACTTCATGCGCCCTTGTGCGATCACGAACTCCATCGAGGTCGTGTTCATTCCATCCCTGAGGGGCATAATCACTCCGAGGTCTGCGGCGCTCAGTAGCATGTAGAATCCGTCCTTTCTGAGAGTTTGGTGGCTGTTGGGAGTAGCGTTACAGGGGTTAGGTGTGGTATACAAAATGATAAAATATGCACGCACTACGAGGTCGCCGGGTTGGGCGATGCTGGCGAGGCGGATTGCGAATGCTAGGTTGGCCTTTTGTGCGTGGTGTTTGATGTGGGGGTTAGATCAGATGGTCGGTTGGATGTGAGCATTGGATAGGATGATTGGATGTGCGAGTGTTAGATGTGCGTGTGTGATGATTAGATGTGTGAGCATGACAATTAAATGCACGGTAGATGAGTAGATGCAAGGAAAAATGATCAGATGCGAAAAATCTAAAACAAACGAACGCACCTGCTCGTAATACTCATAATTAGTGTCAGCACTTGCATGTTCTGTCGCTACGTCGTGCCAGAGGAGGTAACGGAAGAGAGGCCATAGAGCTGTGCGAGCGTCGGCGTCGTGTTGACTGTGTGTCAACAGTTAACGTTTGAAAGGAATGATGTTTGGAAGGAGGAATGTCATTTGAAAGGAGGCATCCCCGGGTCGGGATTATAAAGAAGCGAAAATCTGGTTGGGAAGTCGAAGGAGAAAATCAAGGGATCGATTGGTCGAGATGAGTGAATATCAAACAAGATCGGAACAGATCAAAGTGTAATCAAATAAGAATAAGAATAAGAAAAAGAACGAGTAGATAGAAGCGTAAAATTATGTGAGAAAGACGCAATTGGAACAAGGAAGGAGGACCGAGTATCCAGGTGATGGAAAGAGAAACGAGGACCAAAAAAGAGGGCAAGGAAGGATCGGAAATGAAGGAAGGAGATAAGCGTCAGAGCCAAACAAGTAATTGGTAATGAGAAGCGAGTGAGAAGGGCTAAAAGTAGACGATGGACGTAGCTCAAGAAGAGGTGTGCCGGAGCTGCGAATGTTGAAGAAGATGGTGCTATGTTGAGCGCAGCCTGAGAGCACATCAGATTTGTACGATTTATGTTATTTAGCAGGAGTGTAAACCTGCCAATTCTGGCCTGCGAATTTAGCCAAAGCTTGCTCCAGCATTTTCTCCCTAATCTTCACCCTAAGGGTCTATGACAATGTACCGTCTTGAATGAATAATAGGCATGCACGTATGTGCTCACCTGTCCAGCTCTGCCATGCACCTTTCATTCTGTCTCTGAGTTCCCTGCAGAATCAGATCAAGATTTTTATGTTCTTTCTCCAGCTCTTGGATCTTTTCGATGGGTGGCCTCAAAGCCAGTTGTTGTAACCTGTTGTGGCGTTGATATCGTTGATTGAAGCTTGAATAAGTCCAACTCAGCTCATTTTCGCTGCATAGATCGTCGCTCATGACTAATTAAGCTCACCTTATCATTCTCGCGATCTTTGTCTAGGAGCTGCCGTCGCAATACATCTTCGATAGCAGGTTCGTCCCCCTCACGAAGAATGCCAAGGTCATCCACAAGTAGTGCAAGAGGCGTTTTCCGTAGTTGCGCACACTCTGTACACGGCACATGTTCACTATCTGACTTCAGGTCGTTGTCCAATGAAAAACCCTTCTGAGAACGCGTGTTGAGGGAAAACTGGTCATGGCAAGGGGACCGTTGTACCCCTTGCCATGAGTCATGACGCAGCTGCCGCCCCCTTGTGTCACGTGACCGTCTTCGAACTTTCACTCAGCCTGAAATATCGGTGCTCTAGCTCGTCACTGCAAATGACACCCAATCCCTTGAGTACTGGATGTCGCCTTGCTCAACTACAATAACTCTCATGGATGTCCGTGGCGCATGTTGTGAGAATGTTGTCGGTTTCCTCTTGGTATTGCCGGCCAATCAACATCGATGGCGAACTCGTCCGAGTCCACTTTCCTGTCATGGCTACCACTGAGGTTGCTGCATTACAGCAGCACGGGATATAGTTTTTTTCTGTCAGGTATATAATCGCGGACGATGTCTCGATTGGCTCATGCATCTAAGTATCAGTGAGCACATGCCCAAGATTGCAGCGCACCGAGAAATCGAGGCGCAGTGAGACTTCCTATCTATCTGAGTTGTTAGCTATGGTCCCCTAACAACTAGACCTTCACGCAGAAGTTATATCCGCGCACCTGATGGCGCGCCGCCCTAGGGTGACTCACCCTCCCCTACTCAGAACATTAGCCATCAACTTTCTCCTGGGAGCCGTGAGTACCTCTACGTGATATCTCTTTCTATGGTCCTGATATGCAAACCCGAAGGGCATGCTCAAAGTCCTGTCCAACGCGGCAGGTATTATTTCGTTCCGAGCCGTAATGAAAAAGGAGATAGAAGTGTATGTACCATATCTCCATCGCGTCTTCCCCTAGAATCCCCTGACATGCAGAACACAGGAAAAAGATATGAGCGGTGAAGAAGCCATGGTGCTCGGTCATATCCAAGCTTCCGCAAACGAAGGTGAGTTCTGCGCCTCGAATCGGACACCGAACGTCAAGACTTATCTGATGTCGTGTAACGCACAGGAATCTGGACCAAACACTTAAAGACTAAAACCGAACTGCACCAAACCGTCATCGACAGGTGCCTCAAATCACTCGTTCAGAAGCAGCTCGTGAAGGCTATCAAAGCCGTCAAGGTATGTTTCACCTTTCAAATTTCTGGGCACCTTTTTTCATATACGGTTGCACTAGCACCCAACGCGCAAGATCTACATGCTCGCGCACCTAGAACCTTCAGTCGAACTTACAGGTGGGCCATGGTACACCGACAACGAACTTGACACGGAATTCATCAAGCTCCTCTCAACCGCATGTCTGCATTACATTCGTGACCGTGTACGTCCCTCTCCTTCTCCCTACAATTCAAACTTCAACATTATTTTCTGGCAGTCCTTCCCCCAAACAAAGCTCCAAAGCCTCCTCCCAAAACGAAAACAGACTCTACTCCATAAGCGCCGCACCCACCTACCCATCTGCTCAGCACATACAACATTTTCTAAGTAAAAGCAAGCTCACGGAGACGCAATTGGGCGTCGAACATGTCGAAATGCTTTTGAGAGTACTGGAGTTGGATGGGGAGATTGAGAAGGTTCGTCACTTGCTTCGCTTCATTCCACTTGTTATCTGATGGATTGATTGATTGGTTTATAGTTACCCGCATTCACAATGCCATGGGACGCTACAGTCGACTCCGACAATGCAACTTCTTCAGACTCGCACTCGGACTCAAGCTCGGACTCAGACTCGGACTCGGACTCGGACTCGGAATCAGACTCAGCTACTCGCAAGAAACGTAAACGCAGCTCGTCCGAAATCCAAATCCAAAACGCGAAAACGGCGTCGTACGGACAGTTCCAGTGACAGCGACGATGACGACGAGTCTGAAGAAGAGCATTTCTGCACCCTTACTGCAATTCCTGTCGAGATTTTTCACGGCCGTGTTTCCTGCATTGGACCTGCACATCGTGACTCAGCTGCAGTCTACTGCACGAAACTTCGTATGAGTGCCTTCTCAACATGACACCAGTACATATTACTTACTTCTTCCCACCATGGTCAACACTATCTATTCGAACGAGACCACGAACACGACCAAAAGTCTGGTATTTAACCAGTCTTCGGGTGCGGTTAGTGCAGACTCCGCTGTACATTTTAGCGCCAAAGGTCTATCCGCCCTCGCCCGGCGCCATGTTACATCATCCCCCAATCTCCTTGTTGCCCGCCACGTATCTGGTCATGCCCGCCACGT
Organism: Suillus subalutaceus; assembly: GCF_016647625.1. NCBI lineage: Eukaryota > Fungi > Basidiomycota > Agaricomycetes > Boletales > Suillaceae > Suillus > Suillus subalutaceus. Next base: position 48,787 of record NW_024540407.1, read on the forward strand.
TCTCCCAGGCACCTTCACGCATGACCTGCGGGAGATACAGTGATGAGGGGCGCCCTTGTGGCAAGCAGTATAATTATGGGCATGATGCCCGGCGAGCAATTGGACCATAAAATGCACAGTAAGTGGTGTCTACGTCTTGTTTGCCTTATCGTTTCTAGATGAAATGAGGCATCTGCTGACTTCTGACAAGGACAAATGTGCAACAGGGTACTTTATCTGTCTAAACTGACATCGAACCACAGTATTACCACTTCATCCGCTGCTCCGGATCTCACGTATTGCTTGCAGACATTGCCACGTACTCAATTCTCCGCACGAGGTGACAAGCACTCTGTGCTGGCCACGAGTTTCTAGCAAGCCACGCCTGGCAAGAGCATCATTCGAACATCTATTTCTCGCCCGACATCTTGTCGGTAGTACGACAATGTTTCTATGGGTTTCAAACAATATGGTGTCGAGTGCTGGCTTGACTGCCCTCTGTCACCACAATAGGATGTCCCAATACTATTGGACCAGGCGAAGAGGAATGTACTGGGTTGGACACAGAGGAGTGGTGGATGGCAGTGAGGTCAGGAGGGCAGCTAGGCTACTGGGCGGGGTGGTGGGTTGCAGCGGGTCGTGTTTATTGTGTCTCGTTCGGCATCGATGTATATCCATCTGTAGCCCTATTTTTTCCTGATGTATATTACCTGAACTTGCAATCCATATATTGTCCTCGCAAATTTGAGATACGTGTTGATTGTGTATCAATGATTGACACGTAAAGTACATGCTAATGATCACTCTTGCAAAGACGTCTATCACAGACGTGATTGAGGACTTCTCCATGACGACTCCGAGTCACTGCAAGGCTGGTCTGCATTGATACACAGCTCATCAGCAATGATCATCGCAGCCTTCTCTCCAATGAGAAGCGCTGTCGAATATGTGTTCTAGAGAGACGGTTAGACTGCACATCAATAGTCCCTGACCAGTACCCACTGTGCCAACATTTTTCGGCGCAATAGACATGTCCGCAACTTTAATGTTTGTCACGCCATACACGTTTAACCTAGCGTCAACGACCCCTTGATCTGCCCTCGGCTTCATGGCGCAAGTTCCGAGCTACACACGCAAGGTTCAGGTACCTCATGTGAAAGCATGAACGTTTCAGCTGTACATACCGAATGCCCTGTCGTTTGCACTGAGTATAAATTCAGTATTTTAACACTAGTAACGATAGGGATACGACATACCGCGGTCACGATGGAATCGATCGATCGCCTCGTCATCTTCTGCTGTGTAGATCAAGTCAGGCGCATTCAAATCCACCGGCCCGGATGTTTCTCCGCAGACTGCAGCGCTCCCCTCTTGGAAACAAGGATGGCTGGCGAGGGGTTCACCACAGTATGAAGGCATGCGTCGGCAGATTTCGCGCATCTTTTTGTACCCAAAGTTAAGAGGTATGATATCGGATGGACTGTGAATTATCGTAGTCACATCGGTGGGATGAAACTGCCGACTCACTCATCCAGGTAGCCTGCATTGAAGTCGATTCCTTCCTGGCCGTTCTTGTCCAATTTGATATGAACGCTGCCGGCAGATGTAGGGTACAGCTATTTGAAAGTTCAGAACAAGATCGCGGGGGTAGCAGATGGGGGGTATTACTGTACAATAAAAAGCAGCCAAGTAATTGCGAGGAGGAAGGATACTCAAGGGTAACTCAGCGTATCTGGTTATCGTGAGCATTCGTACGTCAAAGCAAATTAATGTGCACACACCCCTCAAAAAGGGAAAATATTGCAACAGCCTTGTCTGGGCGGTTTTGGAAGAACTCTTTCCATCGTGGTTGAAAGGCTGGGCCCATGGCTTTCAGCTCATCATTGTCAGGACGCCATTTGATTTTTACATCGCTGCCACTGAAATGCCAGTCAATACGTCACCGGCATCGAAGGTTTTGTACCAACTTTTGGGCAATAAGTGACTTGCCATTAAGTTTCCATTGTGCCAGGTTTTCTATAATGTTTGGGTGGTTAAAGGGGCTCGGAATATGGCAAGAACATGTTTACCCTGGACAACACTCTCCTTCCCACGCCAGAGGGGGTCCATAGTAACAGCTCCGTCACCAGCAAAGTATGGAACAAAGATGCCGTTGTGATCTAAGACTTAACCTTAGGTTAACATCATGAGATAAATGGTTGAACATGGACCTCGATAATTTTCTACGACGCCAGGTAGGTCCACCAGTTGCTCAATATCGCACCGCTTGAGAATCGCTTCGGCACCAATCCCAGACCTCTCGAGAATGGCCGGCGAACCGAACGCCCCAGCAGAGACAACAACAAGCTTTGATGCTCTCACGATGCTTGATGACTGACCCGCGTCTGGGCAAGATACTGGATCGCTCGACTCCTATGGCACGCTTATCTCTTTCATTCGAAACAGGCATCAGCAGTTGCAATCCAACTTGAATGTGCAATACTCACTGGAAGATCACGCGCTTCACTTGCTTGCCAACCCATATTTGCAAATTTGCATTGTGAGCTTGGTTGTAGACATAGTGGTGGGCCGCATCAGAACGCCTTCCAGTTGTCCCGTCAATGTACCTTCTCAACTATGAGCCCAATTCACAATAGATGACGAGTACAAGCTCACTTCGCCCATGGCTGAAATGGATCTTGTTAGCGGACTCCGCACACGGAAAAAGAAAATCAGTGGCGCACACTGTATGTGTTACATGTTTCTAAATCATCAGTGTCTTCCATATATTGCCTCTTGTGATACGTCATGCCAACACGGATGAACTCTTCGCTGGCACCTAGTTTGCATCCGCCAGAGGACACTTTGATAGGTCCACTGTACCCGTGGGTTGGGCGATCGGGTTTCACCTCATATGTCTCCAGCTAAGCAATGAATAGTTCAGCTTGAGAAATATGGAGATTATTCAATGAAGGACCTTCTTCATGAGGGGAATCAAGTTCTTAGATTCCCACCCGTCGGCTCCCCAGTCATCAAAATCTGAGGCAGGCGCACGAGTGTAAGCCATAGCTGACCAAGTCAACGTATCAGAGCCATGTTATTCAGTGCAAGAATACTACGAACTATTCACACTTGAGCCTCCACCAATGCAATGGGCGCACGGAACGATCGGAGCACGGCCGTTGAGACGTGGACTTGGATTTCCAACATTGAATGTCATGGTGGTACCCGTAGGCGCCCGAAGGCTTAGAAATCGGTAAGGCTGTGCATGCGCAGCTTGATTGAGCGTGTGTTGGCCCCCTTCGAGAATTAAGATACTAAGCGAGGGATCCCATGCAGCCAGACGGCCTGCGACAACACAAGCTGTGGTACCACCTGAACCGCGATACAGCGTTACGTCAAGAGAATCGCCACCATGTAAGATATATCACTCACCTCCAGCAAAAATGATATCGAATTCTGATATGATTGGATGAGACATCGAAGGGTGCTTCAAGCGGGAAACCAATCGTCAGCCTGAGTGCGTCCTGAAGTTTATATCCGGTCACTCACTGAAGCGAACGACAAAGACAGCGCTGACGTTCGAAAAGATAAGAGCGCTACTAGTGCGCTATTGTGATGCATTGTGCTCTCCCGCGTTCATACTAGGCCTACTCAGCTACTTCACTGCTACTCTTTCTTCTTCAATATCAACGCCTTCAGCATATCAAAACCATTCCCATCAGGCTGTAGATCAATGAACTCCCCTCCACCCATTGGAACCGTGCGCAACAACCCATGACCGGGAGTGATACGACGATGCGGACGCTTCGGTGGGGAGTCCGATTCGTTAGTGTGACGAGCTGGCCTCTGTCCGAACCACGAATAAGTACGAGTAAGTAAACGGACGTAAAGCAAAACATAACAGAGACATACGAATGCAACCATGATCGGAGGTATTGGTGAACGGGTGAAACTCCTGTTCCTCATTCTCCAAAAAAGAACTCCATATGCGCTCAAAGAAGGTTAGAACTGCTGCTGCTACGGATTATACAGAGCCCTGGGGTAGGTGTAGATGCGAGTTGGGCGAGTGAGGCGAAGGGTGGTGCATTTAGGACGTTGAGGCCACTTCCTATTTATCGATGAGCATTAGCCTGTAGGTCACGATAAGAAGGGGATGGACGGTACCGTACCGATTGTCACATCTGCCACGCCCCCGGCAAAATTCCTGTTTACCAGTATCTCCCAAAATTCCCCGGTTCTGGTTTTAATGTTGGTTTGGAGGACGGGAAGAGGGTATACATGTCGTTTAGCCATTTGAGACGGACTTTGTGGACCCATCGGGAGGTGAAGTCTACGTGGCATGCGTTGATGATGGCTAGTACATAGAGGTATTGAATGGATACGAAGTTGTTAGGCCTGGTACTGCTCAATATCAGATAATCGAACACTAATGAATAAGAGGTGTGTAAGTCTCACCTGGCCCTGGCGAAGACCCTTTCAATCCAATACAGATCTTAAACAACATCTGCAAGCACCCTGCAGGCGAGAGCCACGTGTTACCACCCCTACCGCGTCCTGCTATTTAGATTGTGGTGAAGGAGACGATGGGAGGGGGAAGTGCACAGAGGAAGGGTGGGTTTCTGGGGGTGTCTTAGTGGGTGTTGCGATGGACGTGATTGAATAAGACGCAATTATCAAACATTGATTGTGTGCTGGAGACTACTTCGCCGTATATGAGTGATGAGCCAATGTACCAGGAGTCTGTGCTTGTGCCTTGGTCGGTGATTTCTGTCCGTGAGCGGAACTCGTCTATGGCACGGAAGAAGGCTGTGGGAGAGAATTGAGGGGTTATGAAGGTACGACTGCGTGTTTAACTTTCGGGCTTGTTCGAGGATGAGAATTATGAGGTCGAGTATAGAGTGATCTCACTAATCTGTGGATCCAGTATCTACGGAAGGGAAGGATGAAAAGTGGAAGTGGAAATCGTCGTTGGCTTCTTCGGACACAAAGGGCTCCCGAGTCCCTCCCGCATTGGGATTCCTTACCGATAGCCGAACATGGATTTACACGATCGAGAAGTGCCACGACGACACTATGCTGGACATGCCACGAATCGGGGCGAGCCAGAAGAAACTGGGACAGAAAGTGAGTTCAAGACCGAGATCAGCTTTGTGAAAAGCGCAGGCTAAGTTTGACAGCAGGACATCGGGAAGGGGTAGTGTGCAATTCCATATCACGACAAGCCCGCTTTGAGATATGGTACCGGCAGGTGCATTCCCTTCAAAGTGACAACCGAGGATGTGTGCGTCCCGATCTAAAAGACATGGGGGTAGTCTGGATACATATAATGTCGTGTCGATCCGCGCTTGTTCCAGTAGCAGTTGGGAATGAGATGTAGAGGAACTCATTTCCATCAGCAACTCTGAGTTACATTTGAGTTACATAGTGGTTCTTTCACCATGCCAAAGCCAAGACCCGCGGATAACGATCCAAAGTTATGACTCGGTCCAAATTGAGTGCCTTTTCTGACGCCGACACCGAATGCTGAGTCCTGACATCCTCCGGACTCGGAGTATTTATGGACAGTTGTATGAGTGAAGTGAGTGCTCAAGCGCTCACCCTCGGCAAACACCGGAAAGTCGACCTAGACTCCAAGGACTCCAGCATCTGAAGGTACTCTGAGGTGTGATCACTCCAACCACCTACGTAAGAGTAGCCTGGGTGTCCCGTTTTCGCGAATACAGTGACCTTGTCACCTTTGTTCTAGGCGCTCAGTGTAATCTCAGGACAAGCGTCTATCGTGCCGACCAACCATCAGTGGTATGCAAATGCACGTGGAGTATGCCTCATACCCTCACTTCCAACAAGCTTGATCCCCAGTTCATATCCCTACCTATCATTGTTCCACCACTCATTCCGTACCTCTCAGCCCATCCACGTCCTTGTGCCATTTGCTTCATTGTGTCATTATGACTGCCAGTACATCGGAAGGCCAATCTATCAGACTTGAAGGTGGGCCACTCCGTATCACCTTGTTCTATTTGTTTTACGATCTTCACAATCTATTTACAGTCATTAGCGGAAAAAATCTCTGTGCACCCTCTAGCCGCATACCCGCAGGCATTTACGTGTCCGTCAACGTCAAACCGAGGAGATGCTGGAAATCAGGCACCCAAGTCCTACATATTTGGTGCGTCGGGCCCACCCCTGCAAGTGTCACCCTATCACCCCTACGGATATACAGCTCGCTCCCGCGCTACTCCGCTCGTCTCCCGGGTCAAAACTGCTGGAGCTATGCCCCAAAACTTCACTCTGGGTGGCTTAGGGGGGGAGGAGGAGGTAATCCATCCATATCTTTTTTTCATCGCACTTCCTGACCTCTACCTTTTGTCATCCTACTCTACAGACCCATAGCTCGCTCCCGCTCCACTCCGTTCGTTTCCCGGCTCAAACCTGCTCGAGCTATACCCGGAAACTTCGCTCTGGGTGGCTTAGGGGGGGAGGAGGAGGTAATCCCTCCACAACTTTTTTTCCGTAGCACCGGCTGACTTCAATCTTTTGTCATCCTATTCTACAGACCTACAGCTCGCTCCCGCTCCACTCCGTTCGTCTCCCGCATCAAAACTGCACGACTGGTGCCCAAAACATCCCATCCCGGGTCCTGCACGCTTGGACTTTGCAACCAACCAGACTCAGATATCGACGTAAACTTCCAGCCATTCGTCACGCATCGATCTATAAGTCCACATTCATCATTCCTCATAGACACGAGCCCTCATATGATATCTAGCCCGTGCAAATCTCACCCAGACACTCGAGTACTCGGATATCCCCACGCACAACTACGACTACTCCCGTGTTCTCCGCTCGTGCGTCGTCTGCTACATCCCTATTCCTCTTAGTGTTGCCGGCCCACTCAACATCGACGGCGAGCTCGTCCATATCCCCGTGGCTACTGCTGGGGGTACACTCATTGCCTCTACTTCAACTGTCCTTACCAACGACGCCGTGACGCGTGGACCTGCCATCGACTTCCCTTCCATCGTCGTGGCTGCAGGAGATGCCGAGAGCGAGAGGCACCCAGATTGGGGATTGGAGGGAAGAAGCGAGGCGCTAAAAGGCTGCGTGCCATGAGCATTGGGGTTGGAGATGGAGAGGATATTATACAGGTGTTGGGTAGGGAATCAGGATGGTTATTTTGGTTATCGACTAGCCCTTGGAGTTCCGTTCCTGTAAGAGTAATTATAATCGAGGCGGGATGTAGAGATCGTTTCCAGAGACGAGGTTAATCGATTGCCGTTGCACATGTCTCTGAAATAAAGAAACTCTCTGCAGAAGGATTTCAGTTTGCAAAGGTCAGCGTGATAGTGACACGTCGATAAAGTTAGTCGTTGATCTTTATAACGTGGGCACAAGGGGATGGCAGGGTGGATATCATATTCGATTGATGCAAGGGCACGCTACCACAGACCTAAATTACATGTAAACAAAAGGTGACCGTAAGGCTTTCAAGAGTGAGGCTGCGGTAGGACTCGAGAAGTTGGCTGTATGCAAAAATGGGCATCTCTCGTACATAGTAACGGGTATGAGGCGAGAGAAGTCGCGAGGGCAGATACATCTGCTCGAGGGTCGCTATGGGCACGACATGTCAGTCATTATCAATCACATCAGACAAACAGGGGCCTCGGAAGTGGATTGTGGGCGCGAAGAAACGTACCAAAGTCGTAAAGGTTGTTTAAGAGGTCTCCAAGGATCGGAACTTCGGGCAAAACAGATATAACTTCTGGTGCAGTAATGAGCTACAGGAAATATAATCAGCGGCGGAAGATACCAGTTAGGCAAACGAGCATACCCGTTTCTTGATATCTATACTATATATCTTGCCCGTCTACAGGCCTACAAACGCCTAAACAGAAAGATAGAGCTAACATGAGAAGTTCCAGCACGGTGGATGACATTAACTTGAGGGTGATATCGGACGGGGTGTCACAACACGTGTCTTCGTCAAGGAGCTCTTCGATAGTGGGTTTCTGGAGAGTCACCAAGAAGGATCTACAATTGAGTTCCATAAGTCTGCATTGAACTCGTGATAGATGCGTGGCATTGCATGAGGCTAGGAGAAGTAGACTGCGTCGCTGCGACTCACGAAGCTGTTGAGAGGGCCTTCATAATACACTTACTACGCGCGTCTGAGTTAACGCACGCAGGTCCGGAGTCCTTGGTCGCAAATTATAGTTATTGGGTGGTGCATATTGACAATTTCTGTGGCCCACTTCATCCTCTCCAATGCAAAAATAGGAGGGTCGGCGTAACGGTGTCTTCGTTTCCGCTCCGAAGGCAGGTCAATACGAAAGCGATCATCGTTGGAGGAGAGAATACGACGGTCTTGATGTCTGCGAAGTTTGACGCGTCGTAGTTTGGGAGGAACTGACAGTGATGCTGTGGAGTCAGAGGATGTGGCAGCGCCGTAGGTTCAGGACATTAATTGATGATGCGTATATCGCGTTCGGTGGGTGCGATGAGGACGGGGAGAAGGGTGAGAATTACGATATCGATAATGGAGCTTATAGGCTGTTGATACTCGCGAGAAACTTGAAAGCATTCCAGGACCGACATCTCTAAGCATGCATGGTTACTTGTAGGGCGTAAAAGATGAAATGCGTCGGGGAATGTATACCCTGGCCTTAGCAAGGACGTCGGGTGCCGGTGCACGTACGTGAAGTATTGCATATGTAAATCTCGTCAGATTCAGAACGTCGAAGGAATCAAGAGTCATTTATTTGTCTTTGTTTGTCCAGAACGAACGTAGTGGGAGCCTGTGCACTGCGGGCACATCACTGCCCTTCAACTGAAAGCTCGACATCTTCAGCAAGTGTTTCTCTCCCCCAGCTAGGCATATTGATATCAATGACAATAGTATGTATTACTCTGGCAACCCATCATGCACATTTTAGATTACTACATAGCCAGTACATTTCGTACATACAGTATACCTTCTTCCTTTAATAGTAAGACGAATTGTGTCGCGGAGTTCGATTTTTACTGGCAGACACAAGTTCACAAGTTGTCCGTCCTGCAGAACTTGGTCCAGCTAGGATTTCGAAGACTATCATGTTTTGGTATGGTTTCAGACCCAGGAGGATGCGAGGACTCTCACATCGTGTGGTAATGGTCATATTCATCTGTGCTACTGTGATCTGGCTCTGGTCAGCTTCAACACCAGTCTCGAAACCCAAGAGCGCTGCCTGGACTGTGGCAGCAGAGATACTGGACACACTGGATACCGTTGTGGATGACTACGTGCGTTCTGCTATGAATCCGTCCGTGCAAGTGGGAGAGATCTTCTCGACCCGCCTCCTCGAGCAATGCGACGCAGCTACTCAAGAACTCCTACAATGTTTCTCTGACCTCTCTCAATGTGGTTCATGCTCCTTGTCATCTGCATCGCCTGTCCTGCCATCGATAATGCCCCTTTGAGATGACACTCAGATCCACGTGTCTGGTTCTCCCATCAAGCCCATTTCGTGTCTGTGCTCTTCCCTCGCAGGAAAAAGACTGACAATAGTAGGCGGCAATCATGTATACCGCCTCCACAACCTCCTCCTCGATCACCAGAAGAGATCCGAAGGCAAACGATTTCCATGCCTCGGGAAGGAGTTCTGTACCCACCACCATCTATGCTTACGGGCCACCCGCAACAATCCCCTCCTTAAGGAGGAGCCTATGCGCTATATCAGTTCGCCATCCGTCGAAGAGCTCGTGCAAACTGGTTCATCGCTGGATAATTACGTCTTGTCGGATACCCTTCTTACCTTGCCCGACCCTGAAGCACCAGAGTATTCTGTCCCATACATCCATGCCTTCAGTGGTGTAAGGTCTCGCGAAACATATTGGCTAACTTCAGCGAAGAAAGCAGACGTTCTTATACTGGGCAGGGGGCCGTTTAGCGCACCGCCCTCGATGTACACAGGGAACTGGTCATTGCTTTTAGATTTTCCGTCTCACGTGGGGAGTTATCATGCGAAGATCCCTTCATTTGCTGCATCAATACCGAACCCCCTTCAGATTGTGGATGCTGCAGTACATGCCACTCTCTCGGTGTTTCTCCCTGAGATCAAGCAGACGCTAGGCGCTCTCCGTGTTAATGGTTGCTTCAACAGGAAAAAGAAAGTCATCTGGTTGGTCAACCAGCCGCGGTTTCCTGGGGACGGCCGCGGTCAGAAAATCCCTCTCCTTCGTACATATTTCCTCCCCAATGGACAGGATGAGCCATCGCCGGGCGACTTGAAAGCAGTTCTCCTTCGCCTTGTTGCATTATCGACCAATGAGCGCTTAGATGATCCCTGGACACTATACTACAACGTTCAAGGTATGTTTTTCAGTCACTCTAATCGTCATCTATAGACTTATGAAGTCATGTCTTGCACTTTGCATGTAGTTTACTTGCAAGATCGTCTCCTTCGTCAAGTTCTGCCACGCTTCGGAGTTCACCTCTTGCAAATTGAGAGTTTTGTTGAAGCTGGTTCGAACGTCGCTGGACCTCAGCTACAATATCGACGTTCACACACATAACGGGCGCGACTACCTCTTTTCAGGATCATGAAAAGCGATAACGATAGTAGTATATCTCTTTGTGTTGTAAACCCTCCGAATATTGATGGTAATTTTCTTCTTCCTATTGATGTGGATTTGGAAGCGACAGGCCCGTCAGCCTAAGGAACGTCGCGGCGTGCCACATAAAGAATCTATTTGTCTCCAACCATGAGAGCTTAGCTGTACTGCCCTCAGAGCTGACTGGACGAAGTGATGAATTTTTGATCAGTGACCACTACTCACGTCTTAGCCAGCCTAAAGTGACAATAAACGGAATAAATGCACTCAACGCAGAGTTCTGCGCGAACAATCGTAGTATCATCAAATTTATTAGTGTCCGTGACTGAAGCTTGAAGCATGATGAGCACACTTAAGCTACATGGAATTGCTCGAATGATAAAAACATTGAAGACCCCCTTGGGGAACTTAGTGGCTTGAAGGATTAATGAGTCTTGTACTACAACCCGAAACGCCAAATCAACCATTCACAGCCCCTTAAAGGCGCTGTCAATGACAGCCAGCTGCTGTGCCCCATACAACTTTCCAATCCCTGGCGCAGCCACTGCGTCTTCCTTCCTCCCCCTATACGCCACGCCACCATCTATGCCCAATCCCTTCAATACCTCCTCAATACGCTCCTGTACATGACTCCACGCGCCCTGATTCCTAGGTTCCTCCTGCACCCATAGCACCTCCGATTGCATATTAGCATTGACATAAGGCGCAAGCGCTTCACTAAGCGCAGCAAATGGGAACGGCGCGAGCTCTTCGATGCGGATGAGGGCGACGTGCGATTGGAGGTTGCGTGTTGCGCGCTCTTTTGCGAGGTCACAGTAGATCTTGCCGCTGAGCAGCACGACGCGCTGGACAGCTTTGGAGTCGGTGACAGTTGCCAGGTCCTGGAGAACGGGCTGGAACACTGTTCCGGGGCCTATGTCAGTCAGCTTCGACGACGCGGCCTGCGTGTCTAATGTTAGTAACGCAGGAAGGGCATTGGGACAGCACGTACAGGAAGTCGAAGTAGTCCCTTAGGAGCAGACGATGAGTGGTTTCCTGTAGCTACGTTTGATCTGGCGGCGTAAAATATGGAAGTATTGTGCAGGCGTGGTCGGGAACACTACGTGCATGTTTACGTTCAATTTCCCTTGGGCAATTTATGAGTCGTTGGTGAGCTAAAACAAAGTGTTGATAGATATTCATTAGAAACCGAGAAACGGATTTACCTGCAACATCCGCTCTATACGGCAACTGGAATGCTCAGGGCCAGCACCATCTAGACCATGAGGGAGGAGCAGGACGATACCGCTCTACTTCAGCCATTTAGCTGAGTGGGGAGATAAGCCATTAACGAAAAACAAGCAAGCACAAAGACGTACTCTCTGAACTCGCAATGAACGTGTCAATAATGATTTGTGCGCCGTTAAAGAAGTCACCAAACTGAACCAAAAATAAAATTCTTTAGCTTCGAGTTTGGCAGTCGCAAGGAAATAATGACGTACCTGTGCCTCCCAGATGGGCAATAGATCAGGTCGTTCCCAAGATGCTCCATATTCAAACTACAATACTGTTAGACTGAAACTAGGAAGGGAAAAGAGTCTTACGCTAAGTACGGCCATCTCGCTGAGAGAGCCTTTCAAAAAAAAATAAGACAACATCTCGAAGAAAAAAATTGATACTCACTATTCGCTAGTTCCAGCTTGCCCTTCGCCTCTGTAAGAGCGTGGTTCAGCGGAACAATCACGCCCTCTGTCTTCTGGTTCACCAACATCGCGTGGCTACAGGTGTGTCAGTTTCCCTTATACACGAATGTAGCATTGACGGCACCGATGACTAAATGTCCCCCTCCCAACATCCTGCCCCGCGATACGCACATCGCAGCCCCCAAGCATCAGCGAGCCGAATGCCATCGCCTCCACACTTGCCCAGTCGACGCCTTCGCCGACCTCAATGCTTTTGAGGCGGTTTTTCACATGCCTGTTCAACCGCGGATGGGTTTCCTGCATCGGGCGGGGCCTGTGTCACTTTTGCTCGTACATGGAATACACAGCACTTACGAACTCCTCAGGGACATGTACGCTGGCTTTGCCAACGTCCTTGAGCACAGTACTGCTCATGCCTGTCTCGTCTTGACGTGCTGCAGGAGATGCTGGCCAAACCATGCCTTTCCACGCTCCCTCAAAAGTCACGGGAGGGAGGAGATACGACGCTACATCCATTAGCGCAGCATTCAGCGAGGCTTTGTAACTGTCTCGGACAGCTCGTGCTGCTTCAGCCGAGATCACACCGTCCGACTGGAACACACACCCGTCAGCACACCCTTCAAAAAAAATACAACGGAACCAGACATACGATGAGCTTATCCTCATACAACTTCGGGACAGAACTCCTGGAACGAATTTTGTCGTACATGAGCGGCTGCGTGAATGCCGGTTCATCAGGCTCATTGTGTCCCCAGCGGCGATAAACAATGAGATCGATTACGATGTCCTTGCGGAAGTGGTTGCGGTACTTGAAGGCGATGTCGACAGCGCGAACCACATCTGCGTGAACTCAGATGGGGATTGTGAGTAATGATTGAGGTAAGGACGGACCTTCGAGGCAGTCTCCATTGACGTGCAGAACTGGACAGTTGATCATCTTGGCAATGTCGCTACAGTAAAAGGAAGAGCGGGCGGAGGAGGCGGGAGTAGTATATCCGATGCTACAACCTATGTCAGTATCAATTCAAGGAAGTATGTATCAATTGACTTGTTACTGTGGGTAGAGATTAGAACAGTAATTCAAGAGAGTTGAAAGACATACTTGACGACAATGTGGACACTTCCGCCGCTTGTGAAGTGTGGAAGACCACCTGTGAATATCACGTTGAACTTTTACAACTCGTGAGACCTGTATTGAGGCTACGAACTCAAGCCAAGGGTTTCCATTACTACTCCTTGTCCTGTGAAGCTGGCATCACCATGCAGCTGGACGCACATAACTTAGCGGCCCGTGTGAGCACTTCGACCAACAAAAGACACCCCATAGCAATACCTTATCACCAAGCATGCAGTCTTGGTTATTTTTGTCGTCAGATAGGGTCTTGAGCAACCTAAATTGCTTCGCTCTGGCTTTTCCAAGCGCAACAGGGCTCACGGCCTCCAAATGGGATGGATTTGGCAGCAACGAGACTTTTATGTCATCAGCTTCGCCGTACTGCAATGTCGGGGATGCAACTTGAGTGATAGTCAGAACTTCCGCAGATATTGGATGTAGGATGCGCACCAAGATGACTGAGGACGTCACCGGAAACACCCAAGGATTCGTCCACTTCACAACCGCCCTTGACTTTGTGAAACAGGGAAGTAGGGTTGTATTCCAGGAGCCCAGTAAGCAGATTAAGGCGTCCTCTGTGAGGCATAGCAAGGATAAGCTGAGTTATGCCAGCTACATGCGCGTTAGCGATAATATCAAAGAACGAAATGAAACCGACCCTTGGATGCTGCCTCAAATAGGGCGTCCAATGCAGGCAGCATGGATTCCCCGCCCTCAAGACCATATCTCTTCAAATTCGGAAACTTGACCTGTAAGAAATTGTCCAACACCTCTGACTTGGCGAGCAAAGCGTGTATGTTCTTCTGTCTACCCGCATCGATGACAGTCATTGGCTCTAAAGCGCTCTGAGACTCCAACAGCTTCGCAAACCACAGCCTCTCCGTCTTGCTCGGGAGGTCCATATAGTCATATGCGATACGGCCGACGTAAACGGAGTTGAGGAAGGAGGTTATGTTTTCAAGGGTCCATTGCTGTTGGTCCTCACCGGTCCAGATGATACCGTCTATATCACATGTATGATCAGGGTCGTCGAGGCCATAACGGATGGGATCGAGTGTGGCAGCCCGCCCGCGACGGAGGAGATCAAGAGGGTCGACCGACGCTGCTGTGACCATGCGTGCGCAGAGAGTCAGCATACCTCAGCAGGGGAGCATTGGTTGCACGGTCAGTAAGATGGTCCGAGGCATCTGATCAGGGATTCGGGTGAGTATGTGAAGTGCTAACTACTCAGACAGCATACGCAGTCTGGGGTGGTAGGGTCGCGTGCTTTGCGGAATCCGAATGATTCGTCATGATACTTCCTGCGCACTATGCGCACGCGGCTACTAGGGCGTTGCGTGAGGCGGGCAATTGCAAGAGCGTTCCAAGTCGGAAGATGGACCCTAACGCAGAGACAGAGTTCATGGGGTGATTTATCGGTACCGTTAAAGACCTTGTCGAGTCTTAGCAAGACAATGGGAATGAATGCGGGGAAGAGAAGGGAAAAGAGTCCTACTAGTAGTGAGCCCGCAATTTTCGGTCGGAACATGCCGATGGATATGTATCACAAGTACTTCAGTCCAACTCTTTTAAAATTTATAAACATTTGAATATTCCAACTTTTTAACAAACCAGTTTCAGTCTAGACTGGTGATCACACTGTGGGAAGTAAAAACACTGAAGGTCAGTGTATAGAATCCTGAAAGTCAATGTTCAAAATACTGACTTTCAGGGTTTTGTGCATTATGACCGCAGTCATAGTCAGAACAAAAAGTTAAGCTATGCCAGAATTCAGTGTCTAGAGCCCTGAAAGTGACATTTTTCAGTGTCAAAAACACTGACATTAAATGGTATTGTTTCGCAAATAAATTCACAAATAAAAAAATACAATTAAGTGGGGTTGAACTCACAACCTGCAAAGCACTGGAAATACCACGGAGAATTCCGGCTGACACGCGACCCGTTAAGCCATAAGGCCTTTAGAAATTATGGTAAGACGTAGTATATATGTGACTCGCGCGGACTTGGAAAAAAAAAAAGACGAAGGCAATACCTTATAGAATAATTTGATCAAGTAATTCAGTGTTTTAAGCCCTGACGGACGTGAACACTGAAAATAACGGGTTTTTTTTCCAGTGTCTACAACACTGGGATTTGTCATTCAGTGTTTCTCACACTTACTTTCAGGGTATTTACTTCCCACAGTGACACCTTTCCCGACCGTGGTTTATTCTCTTCAAACACTCGTTATCCCACCACTAGCCAGATCCATAAATCCATCCTTTCGACCTCTTTTTACGGTAGACTTGGGTGAAGGTGAGTATTTTTGAAAAATTTTCTGAGTTGTCGTTTCATGCTATCATGATGGCAGAACACAACACAATCAAGCTCAAGCTACCTGCGCAACTGAAAGCTTTCAAATTCACTTGCGGGTGCAAAGCTTCTCGATCTTCTTTTCTGCTGCATCAAGACACTCTAAGACTTTTTGAAGGCATGCGTTCATTATCATATATTACTGACATAAATATAGGTACTTATCTATCCTTCATTGGCTCAAGCAGGTCGAGAAAGACGGGGCTACTGTCAGGTTCTAGTGTTCAGATAAAGAAAATCTGAACTCTGTGAACAAGTGGTAAGGACTTAATTACGCTTTACCCTACTTATATTGTTGAACTAATGTATAATCAATACAGACCCATACATTAGGGTTCGGAATGCATGCTGCGGCATTCCGAACCCTAAACTGTGATTACAGATGTGGAAAAGAACCCTAAAATTTTTCAACACGGTATGCATGTCTTAGATTCATCCAACTACATTGCAGCCCACTGACATTGTATTTCACTGGCAGGCCATACTACCAACTCTGATAGATGAGACTTGAAGACGCTAAAACAGTGTGAATAACAGTGACTTCTTGAGACTCTGACTCACCCACACCTCGCAGCTCAAACTCAGAGGCCAGTGACACTGATGTGGTGCCAGTGGACAATCCCTTGCTGCAGGATGAGCTGAACCCTAATCCCATGCAGTAAAAAGAACAGGCGGAGGCTGATGAGGTACAGTTCAGACAGGACAGTGGTGAACCCATTTCTACTCAAGCTAAGAGCGCTGAATATCCATCTACACCAGATATTGTTGAAGCCACAGTAGGATATTGACGTGGAAGAAGTCCTTAACCTTAGAAGGATGCTGTTGAACTCTTTGAGAAACTCTACCTGTGGTGCTGAACATGCGCAATGTAGATCCGGCCTCATCAACCGCTCTAACCTCTGGTAAGTTTTAGTACTTCACTTTTGTCTTTAGTTCATCATCCTTCCAGGGGCTGCCGCCGTCGCATTGCCATTGATGGAAAAACTCAGCGCCTCTGTTGCCATTATAGACTTTGATTTATTGCCCCTCACGCTTAAAGTTTATTGTTATTGTTACAATGTTATACGCATCCTTCACCAGCAGTTTCTTCCTTTCTTACAAGTTTATTGTTATTGTACAATGTTATACACATCCTTCACCAGCAGTTTCTTCCTTTCTTTGTTATTGTTACAATGTTAGACCATCTTCCGCTGCTTGGTCACCTAGAATGAAAGAATATTGAAATACTGGGTACGTTTGTAAATCTTGGCATACCTTTGTAGATGTTGCCGATGCCGCCCTCTGCCTTTTCTAAACAAGATGATATTTGAGATGATTGGCCATATCATCATGTCATTCACATACCTTTGAAGCGTTCACCATTTGTTTCTGCTTCTCCCCTGCATTACGAACCCGAGTGGGGTCATTAGAAGAATTGAATCTTGCAACAGATTGGACACCAGCCGCAGTGATCTGTACTGAAGTGCCCCATCTTGTCATATCATTGGTGCTATGACTCTGCATGGTGCAATGAAAATCTTTCTGACCCCTCCAGAAAATTTCAACCAGTCCAGCCGCCCTTCAGTTAGAGATTGTCAGAAAGTGTTCAGATATTAGTATTTGTGAAATAATAGGCTTACTTGGAAAAGTTTACACCGATGTTGTACTCACCCCAGAAAAAGGAACCACCAGGAATGCGATAATGATCGGCTTGGGGATGAAATTGAAATGGGCCTCTAACATTTTCACGCTTAGATACCCACCACATCCCATATGCGATTGGGATGTGATCACGATCAGTGTGGAGGTAGTTTGCAAAATCATTGTGAGTTAAGGTAAGGGAATTAGCGAAAGGTCGTTGAGGTGTTGTTCCTTGGTCAAGAGACACCATATCAAATGAAGGAATACCGCCTCTATTGATATTGTAAAAATATTGACAAATCGTCCAGGAAAATATATGACTTACTCCATAGATTCAGATACAATTTGGCGTCCAGCATGTGGAAGTAAAGTGAACAACCGATCACGATACTCTTGAGCAACACCAGGTAGTTTTGTGAGACAAGTATTGTAGCTGCAATGAGATATTAGTTTGTAGTCACTGCTTAGTAATGGAATTTACATTTGTTCTTTTCCAGGTTTGGTGGCATAGAATGCAACATCAGTTGCGGGGTCAAATGACCTATGCCACCCAACAGCCGCCATGATACCATACTGATTTGGCTTGCCAGTTGTGGAGACCTTGATACGCCGGTCACCATGGAGTTTAGGTCCTTTCGAAGCCTACAATTGATAATATTAGTTCTGAAATTTTTAGAAAATATATAAATACCCCATTGTTTTTTATATCATTGACGCATGTAGTCCACTCCATTAACACCCCCAAATTTGCCTGAGTGACTTTCCTTTCTTCAGTCTTCATGTCACGCCAAGCACTAGTAAGAACCGTTATCATATCAGTGAATGTCACTCTGAAAGAGTTGGAGAAATACTAACGTTATTCTTACTGCAAATACAACTTCATTATTACCATCAATACCGATATGAATGCCAGGCCGATAAATCCAAGTTGTGTTCAAGGCCTTGAACTCTGCATCGTCTGCATCAAGAGGTGCATTTTTAGCTACTTCGATCTCTTGAGCAGCTCTCAGTGATTCCGGTGATTTTTGAACACGGTAAAGTTTGACATGATCGCCCTTGTAAATGATGCCCAAAGCCTTTAATAATCCAATCAGATGATATCAACTAGTACAAAAAATATATCATGATCATTGATCACCCAGACGCACCTTTTCAATGTAATGATCATCATCATACTTTGAATCAGCCGCCGCAGCGGCAGCCGCCTTTCTTTTATCAGCTTTCTTGCGTGCTTTACGCAGTTTCCTACTCATCGCCTGATAACAGACTCGTCATCCTGATGCCATGTTAGACTGATGGCGTACTTTGGATGGTTTAGACCTTATTGTCTCAATTTCACCTTCTTCCACTTCATCATCCTCTATGCATTCTGTCTCTGACCTTGGTGTATCCATCGGTACCAGGTCCATAGTAAGCTCAGTATACTCTGCAATATCATGATGAGTAAGACTGGGAGATCTGGTAGGTCATCTATCATCAACTGGGAGGACATACCGTTAATCCCTAGTAACTCGCTTAATGCAGCTGCACGTATATCCTATCAGACATGGTAGTATGCATATCAATCACTGTGTATTAGTCAATCAAGTTTTTACTCACTGCGTCATCCATGCTTGATAAATGTTGGGTCGACTTGAAGAGCAAGACTGAGTCACTGGCAACCATTAGTCATTTCAGAAGGGAACAAGTCACAAGACCTGCTGACTTGCCATATTGGCCATATATTCCGCATTATCTATTTCCAGACTTTTTGGCTCGTCTATTGCAGCACCCCTTTACATGATCAGTGTCCATTGACTCGCTATTAGTATTACTAGTGACTTTCCATCTGCCAAAAACTACATAGATTGCATGTCAGATACATGATGGAGGGGCGAACTGATGCACTGGTTGTTGCTGAGGTTCTATAATCTCGCTGTGTTGTCATAAGATGCAATTTGAGGACCTAGGCATTCAGTATGGTGGATCTTTGGTGACGGTTCAATTTGGTGTCATGACATCCTATACTCCGCACTTTAGCTGCCAGAGAGACAGCTGTGTACAGTTGGAGTTATCAAGGAGTACCAAAACCTTGGGCTTAAGTGAAGCGGACTCGAATACATGGCATCAACTTGAATCTGCCATCGGATTCAAGACTAGCACAGTACAAATTGTATAACAGGTAGCACAACTTTGAAAGGGTTTGCACATGCTCATAGTAGCATTTTGGAACAGAGGAATTTTCCTCTTAAGCTTGTCATATCATCGGCCCACACAAAGAAAGACTTAGAGGCATAATGGTCACTTAACAAAGAGTAACCATGACTAGCGGAGGGTAGCCAGAGGACACACACCACTTCTGAGGTAAGTTACAGAAGTAGATGATCATGATCATCGGTGGGTCTCAAACTGACTCTTCACATCTCGCATACCTGGTACACCGCCATGGCAATGTAGGTCCAGGGCCAGCAAAAGATGTGGGGGAGAATCTAATGTTGCAAGATAACCAAGTGACTAGCGGAGGGTAGCCAGAGGACACACACCACTTCTGAGGTAAGTTACAGAAGTAGATGATCATGATCATCGGTGGGTCTCAAACTGACTCTTCACATCTCGCATACCTGGTACACCGCCATGGCAATGTGGTCCAGGGCCAGCAAAAGATGTGGGGGAGAATCTAATGTTGCAAGATAACCAAGTGACTAGCGGAGGGTAGCCAGAGGACACACACCACTTCTGAGGTAAGTTACAGAAGTAGATGATCATGATCATCGGTGGGTCTCAAACTGACTCTTCACATCTCGCATACCTGGTACACCGCCATGGCAATGTGGTCCAGGGCCAGCAAAAGATGTGGGGGAGAATCTAATGTTGCAAGATAACCAAGACTGTCTTGTCTGAGCAACAGCTCTGAGCTCCAACAAGGAGCTACAACAAGGCAAACAGGTGGGAAGAGGACAAGAGAGTTGTGGAAAAGACCAAATGTGCGACTGTTACAACAGACAGAGACCTAACAAGGTGCGCAACACATAAAATAACCAAGAATGCCTTGTCCGAGCAACAGCTCAGAGCTCCAACAAGGAGCTACAACAAGGCAAACAGGTTGAGAAGAGTACAATGGGAGAAGAAGGAAGGAGAGAACGAAAATCAAAAATCAACCACTTGAACCATCATGTGACCTTCCCATGCCACGCGTCCATTGCTTACAATGCTACCTTTATACAACTGTCACAACATCACACATGCTACAAGTTCTATATAACTTTGTACGAAGCTGTATTTTATTGTACTGAAACAATGTTGAGTAAATGAATTAGTTAAGTGATAAACTTTTTCATTATGTACAGGTTGTTACATGACCAGGCCTTCAAGCTGTCGAGCTTTTCATCAAGCGTTTAGAAGCTCACGCTTTGACTAGGGTAGGTCTACAGTATAGAATCCAGGTCAGACCTGAGTATCTCTATTGAAGTTCTCATATCCATCCTGGTCTTGATGGCCTGCCTTCCTCCATTGGGTGACGGTTTTGCCATGGAAATGGGGATGTGGAAGAGAGTGTCAAGCAGTAGGATGACGTCAGGTTTGATAGAGACACTATCGAGCAAGACAAGTTGAGGCTCATCACGGAGTGCTTTGAGATCTTTGGCATCCAGACAGGTATTGACCGCAAACAGGAAGACAGAAGGAACCTGAGGTGGATACGTAATGTGAAGGTGTGTGGCGAGTGTCACGATTGCATCAGGAAGTTCATCTTGAGGAGGGGGAAGTGAAGCACCCAGCTTCAGGGTATGTATTCCATAGTTTTGACATTGGTTGAGTAATATAATGGAGTCCAAATTGGGACGGTGAGATCCCTCTGCGAGGGTTGGAGAGGTACTGGTGGTGACTACAAAGAGCTTGTTCATCCAATCACCCAAGCTGTCACGAACATCCACAATACCTGGGGTTTCCATCCCCTTGCCCATTCCAGATCGCACCAGGTGACAATCATGTATGATTTCGGCCAAAGAATCTTGGAAAGTAACAAATGAGTCAATGTCGGCCACTTTGACACTGTGAGTGAACCTAGAGATAGCTTTGCTTGCCCATAAAGAGATGTCGGATAGAGCTAGGATATCTATAACTGCTCGCAAAAACGTTGAGACCGAGAATAGTGGCAAGTTATTGGAAGGGATTATGTCAATGTTTCTGGATATCCATTTAGCGAGAAAATCAGCAAGGTAGGATACATGTCCTGAGCGTATGATTGGGGGAGGAGAGGTCATGGGCATGAAGGCAATTTTGAGGACCATGCTGAGCAAACAACGGCAGAAGAGTGCTGACAAGCATGTGGTGGTGCAGACAAATTGCTAGCACAATGGAAAGTGCATGGGATGCGATCGAATGTCTGTAGGAGACGATGAGACCGTGGAAACACATCGCCAGGCCCGCTTACCTTCGATAGTAGGTTGGAATAGCACCAAGACTTGCATGCTAATCAGAGTGGAGGTAGAGCAGCTGCAATCTCCCTTCACTACCTATCAGTCAGAGCCTGCCGAGGTGCAGAGCATCCTTATGGATATTCTCCTCTCTCCGTCGGAAAACTACTCTTAAACTTGGGTTTCTTCCTGAGGGTGGGAATGTGATGACAATCTCAGCTATGAGCTTGCATCTTGGGTGAAGATGGAGGAGTTGATGGTTGGATGATATCAGCTGCAGGTGTAGGACTCAGTGTTGAGGGGTATGCACAGGATTATGAGCGGGTAGAGCATCTAGAGGAAGCTCCTTCATATTGAGTGTCATCCACAAGTTCAGATATTGGTGCAACGGGCAGAGCATCAGCATCATCCTGGGATTCGCACATGCGCTCTACCTCCTCTGTGTCAGAGTCGACAGTACCCTTGGCTTTGCCTCACTGCCTCTTCATGCTCTCCTTTGATTTCCCTTTGCCATGCTCACAAACTGAACAAACTTCCACTGCTGTTTGGGCTTGGAGAAGAATGTCGATCCAGATCTGTAGGGTTTACGGAGATGAAACAGGGATGTACACATAGATCCTTCAGATTGTGCAACACCTCTAGACCCCGTGACACGACTTCAACCAATGGTGAGAAGTTAAGGCTACACAACCACCTAATGTTAACGGAGTTACTTTCCTTTTCAGAACTATATACACACTCTTGTATTCATTTCTTTTCCTAACTGTTATATAGAACTTGTGAAGTGTCTCAGGGCACTAGCAACGAAGCTGCTTCCAGTAGAAGTTGATGAGGCAAGCATCAATGATCCCACAAGCAGAATTATCACTCCAAATGCAGTCATATCTGCTTTCTCGGACGCAGCAGGTGATTTTGTCCAAGCGGTGAGCAACTTATAATCGTGCTCAAGTGTTTGATGTGCTCATTGTGCCAAAAGCTCCCATACTCTTTGCTTTAGTGTATTACAAATAACAAAATGTGGGATGCGCTACTGGTGGTTCAACAAACCAGTAGGAGGATGGGTACTATCCACCAGTGCGACAGTTGCAGGCTCGGTTGTTACAGAAACTAACCAGCCCGACCCAGCGGTGTTGCCCTTCCTCACCAACTGACCGCTTCCGCTACTAGTTCCACGATAGCCTTGTGAATACAAGATTACTTTTGACTCTTGATGCTTTGTGTAGGTGATTTCATGCTTGCATTTCCGGCAAGTGAATTGGATCTCATCCAGTGTGGAGGCGGTGCGTTCCCAAGTGCGGACACACTTGCATGTTGAACATTGATAGGGTAGGGTTCCGCCAAAGGGACGATTATTGTCATGAAAAAAAGTGTACGTAGACACAATCGTGGAGACCTCGGCACCAGGAATGCGAGCCAGTCCTTGAGTGTACTCGGCAATAGTGGGGAAGCGGCGGCGAAAGATGTTCATGACGTGAACATGGATGATGGATGCATGCATGGCGAGCCGAGGGGAAACTATGAGTAAATCTTGAATGACATCTTGTACCTCGAGTCCTTCCACGAGCACACGGTCGACGTAGGCAACGATAAATGAGGTGGTGAGACATGCATGAAAGAGCTCCGCACTAAAAGCAAATGCGTGCTCAATTTGATAGCTATAATGAGTTACCTCAGTGAATAGGGTCACATACTCGGTAAAATCACCTACTGTTTGAGGCATGCTTTGTAAACATTCAACGCATCCAGTTCCCGGACCATGTGCCCGCATACGAGCATCCACAGGGTAGCACCTTTGAGATACTCCTCGATTCCACCGACAAAAAGGGCTGCAAAAAACTGGAGAGAGCCATGACAGACCGCAACAAAGAGAAGAATCTAACTTACATCATCAATGGAGTACGCGATAGGTTCGCCCTGTTTTATAACTTTCTTCCTTCCCCTTCCCACAGGCTCGGCATCTTCAAACCCTCCCCAGATATCTCCCCGTGTGGTCTCTGAGTGAGAATAGACAATGACTTCTACTCGTTCAAACTTGATGGGGAGGCATTCCAATTCTGCGACCAGTTTTGCCATTGACAACCTGTGCTTCTCGACCTTCTCCATTGTTCCAATATCGAACATGATTTCGTGGTATTGGAGTTTATCGTTGGGCTTATATGGCCGCAAAATCTCCCGCATGACACCTGCAGGGGACCCAAGAGGGTCCACAGTCTGAAGGACAAAATGGAGGATCAGGATGGGGTCGCTGCATATTTGCGACCGACTCGTCATTTCAGAGTGCCCATGGATGGTGACAGGAGCACCCAGAATTGGATTCCCTTTGATGTCCTCAAATCCCTATGGGCGAGAGAGGGTGTTGAGAGGGTTTTGAAAGATGGGCAAACACAACTTACAAAGTATGCCCTTATGCCATCATCCCCGCTATGCTTTCCACGTATTTCGTGACAGCCTGCACAAATAAAAAGAACGTCGCTGTCTTTGACCCGCGCTTGAAATTCTGCAGGAACAATAACACAAGCATCGCACACCGACCGTGAGCAGCGGGAGCAATCATAAAGATCACCACCATCTCGGCAAAAGAAGCAATACTAGTGATCCGTTTATGAGCTACAGAACAGAGCCAAGAGAGCCAGAT
Organism: Suillus subalutaceus; assembly: GCF_016647625.1. Taxonomy (NCBI): domain Eukaryota; kingdom Fungi; phylum Basidiomycota; class Agaricomycetes; order Boletales; family Suillaceae; genus Suillus; species Suillus subalutaceus. The sequence continues at coordinate 73,135 of NW_024540407.1, forward strand.
ACTTACTATGTTGTGAGAGAGAGGCATGGGCTTCTCACGCAGTAAGGTTGCCTTCGGGAAGGCTGCGGCGGTTTTCATAGTCTGTGTACCAGCCGTCCATGAGCTACAGAACAAAGCCGAGAGAGGTGCAACCTGAAGTACTTACTGTATTATGGGACGACTTGATTGAAGGCTTGGGCTTCTTGCGCGATAAGGTTGACTTTGGAAAAATAGATTTGATAACATGCGGCGTGCTGATATTGAGGGAGACCTTCTTGAATTGCGGTAATTCAGCACGCTTTGCAGGTCCTCCAGTGGTCTTCTTAGCAGTTGCCTTTGTGCGGCCCATGGCTAGATCTGGGTGAACTGGGTGTTTGGAAGTGAGTTAGTTTGTTGGTTGGTTGGTTGAAAATAAAAAAGAACTTGGACGTCTATATACCGAATGAGTTTGTTAATTCCTTGCAGCTCAGATTCAACTCAGATTAGGTCAATGATTAACACGTTAACAGTTGGTTCCACGGAACCAATGTGTGTGACCTAAACCCTTGATTATGTAAGTTTATCTGCTGCTGTATATTACAAGTAGATCGAAGTACTGAGCACCCGCGCAAGTAATTTTGTACAATTTCACGTTTTGGTCTGGCTTGCGGTTTTACAATCAGCCTATCAGACAGCGATGGATCACGTGATGGCATGTTCAAAACCACCAATTTGCGGCAGGATGATTTGTGGGATAATAGAGTCAGCTCTGCAGACTACTCTGATAATGGGCATTGTCATAGTGAAACCAAGAAGGATCGTCATGTTGTGTCATCGCAGCTGAGGATGCAGCAGTCCGCAACAAATCATCATGAGTTGCACCGAAGTGACGAAAGACGCTGCAATGGGTATAAGTTTGAGATTCGAAGTGCGACCGTGCAAAAGTCTGATGAAGACCACCAACACCAACAGACAAAAATACACCATTGAACACGACTGTAATGTAAGGATTGAGATGATAACCTCGCACACACGCGACAGAGTGAACCAAAGAGTTCTGTAACCACAAACAAAAGTTAAAGGCTGAAGCATATACAGCAGCGTGAAACTGTGAAAAATACAAGGCATCATAATAAACAGGATACATTTCTATATCATGAACGGTAGAGTGGGGTGGACAATTCTCAAAATCAAGTACGTGTGCCACAACGGACAGTTTTTTGGTCAAGAAGACAGCCATACTGGTGTTCATGCATGAGAAGTCAGCAGAGCACAACATAAACACAAGGGAAGACAATGGACGTACTCTGATTGATGATGGAGAGAGGAACAAGAGATAATGGACAGGAAGGGGGAGAACTCTTAGGCAGGTTCTAAAAGCACGCTCAGACTGATACGCCCCGCCATGTCTCACTTTGAACAATGAACAAGTGAAAACGGTGAGTCAGCAAGCAGGTGTATGTCATGCGGAACACGTAAGCGACAGCTAATGTACAGAAAAATGTGTGGGAGTCGGGGATCATGTACACGTGACATCTTGGAATCTGGTTCATTTCGCTGTCAGCTTCTGCTCTGAAACTTGAACACCACAAGCTGTTGGGATTGATCATTGAGGTCATCTGGCCCAAATTTTGGAGCTTCTGCTCTAACAGCACGAACCAAGGCCGTCTGGCCCAAATTGTTGAGCTTCTGCTCTAACACCATAAACTGAGGCCGTCTGGCCCAGATTGTTGAGCTTCTGCTCTAACACCATAAACTGAGGCCGTCTGGCCCAGATTGTTGAGCTTCTGCTCTATGCCGTCTGGCCCAAATTGTTGAGCTTCTGCTCTAACACCACAAACTGAGGCCGTCTGGCCCAGATTGTTAAGCTTCTGCTCTACGCCGTCTGGCCCAAATTGTTGAGCTTCAGCTCTGACGCCACAAACTGAGGCCATCTGGCCCAGATTGTTGAGCTTCTGCTCTACGCCGTCTGGCCCAAATCATTGAGCTTCTGCTCTAACACCACGAACTGAGGCCGTCTGGCCCAATTTTGGTGCTTCTGCTCCAATGCCACCTGTAACTTGTTGGGGTTGGAGCCATCAGGCCCTTTGGAGTTTCTACTCTAATATCACGAACCATTGGCCCAAAGCTTTTCTAGGAAGCTACTGACTATCTACAGAACTTCAAACCAGATAAGGTATGTGACGCTTACCCTGAGCACCACTGTAATCTGATGCATACTCCAAATCCTCTAGTACCTGCTCGCAGTCAAGACAACTCTTTTTCCCCTCGTGCTTTGCTGAGGGCTGAGGACATAATTCTTAATGAGAATCATCAGAGTGTCTGTCTCGTGTACCCCTCAAACAGAGTGACGTGCCTAATGTTGGTGTCAAGCTGCTTGCAGACACTCTTGTGGCCTACACCGCCTTCTTGTATTTAGTGGACCTCCTATACCTAAATTCGAATCTGGAAATAAGTACGACAGAAATAGAAAAAAAATCATTTCAAATATTAGCAAGTGGACAAGCGAGAGTCTGTTTTGCGATTTTCACTGATAAGTTGGTGGTTCCGCCTAGCATCGGTCGGTCTGTTCAGGGCAGCACTAAGTGTGAGCGCACCTAACAGGTTCAACAGCTCCTTGATGCATAGATTGAGTGAACATCACACAAATTAGACCAAGTGCTGAAATTTGTGAATCCTGTTTATGGTCTTCTGCTTCATCTAGCATCGCCACATGCTAAGCGACCGTGACAGACTCGGAGTCCTCCCCTGCCTCCTGTCCTCTCAAGATTACTATGCACAACAAACTACTATCCTCCACGTTCTTGTCCCTCCAGGTCATGCTCCAAAACTGGTCTCGTCCTCCATATAGTGATGATATCCGTTTCTGGGACAGTATAAATAGCAGTCTTGCCAGTTTTGAAAGCATCAGTCTCGAGCTGGGAGAGGATGGGTATACTAGTACCTCTATATATCTCGGGGTTGACGTAGTTTTCTCCTCATGCTCGTATGACTTGTTTTTGGCGCACTCACAGGGTTAAATTGACATGATATCCACCTCATATTGGCGCAAGGCCTGTCACACCAGTAGCCTTGCATCGCCACTGCTGCACTATTCACACAGCTTTGAGCCATGACCGGGTCCATTGAGGAACACACTGCCGCCTAGGTATATTGGATACAGGACGTTGACCCCATCATTGACAGCTACATAGTATGCTGATATTCGCGATGTTGATTGCCTTTGGTGAATAAAGATCTTGGCACCAAGTACTACTACGACATACTCATCAACAATACACTGGAGTCGATAGAAAACTGGATGTGACCGTATTGGGGATTATGATTATGAATTTCGCTACTGAGGAAGCAAGTGCCCTTTCTACTACGAAAGAATTTGGTTCGTCTGAAATGAGACATATATTCTCGCTGGTATTAACGTGAGTAACACAATGACATTGCTAAAAACTATTACGATGACAGGTGAACGAAGGTCCCGCCACCTGGCAGCTCCAACTGCTTGCATTCCATACCCAACTACACTCGGGTCAAACACTATGCAATCATGTCGGCATATGGTTCCCAAGGTTAGACGCCACTTGGTTTGAATACAGTATGCCCTACTCATCATTCTAATAAAAAACAGAAAGTATAGATGTGCGAGGTCACAACAAGCAGTGCGATAGTGGTGATACAGGCAATTCCTAGTTTTCTTTTTGATTGAATGCAAAAATCACTCATATTCAAGGTGACAAAATTCCACTGATCATTACCACCCTCACATGAAAAGTACAGACCTGCTAAAAGACAAAATGCAGCGCGACGGCACTAATGTATGTGTTTCCTCACCTGCATTCTCCTCCTGTGGTAGACCATATATAATTGTGAGGTGATGAAAAATCCTGCTCATCATTCCTATCTACAGCGTGAAGTATAGATGCGCGACAGGACAAAAAGCAGTGCGACAGCGGGTGCTGTATATAATTTGTAGTGTTCATTTTACTTACAGGACAGAAAATATTGCATATTGGGAGGTTGTCATGGATGCTTAGTGTTGCCACAACCCGCCTGTGTATGTTTGTATCATGCTCGAATATTACATCACATTATCATTCAATTTCTCATCATATATTTTGATATCGTGCGTTCCCGTTGACTTCAATGATGAGCATGTGCTCAGTACACATGTTAAAAATCACCATTATAAGAATGAATGCAGTGCCTATATAAACAACATGATTGTCTATATATGACTGATAGAAAATGAGACATACAGGTACGGAAGGTTGAGTGATGTCATGCTGTTTGCCCTACTTTAACAAACATCAATGAGTGATCCCAATCTCCATTCGCTGAGAAATGCTGAGAGGCCAATTGTACCAGACACGCCCAAGGTTTTCACCACCACATTGATGTATCCATGTCGGAGCTCGTATGCTCTTGCGCTTCTCCCCGCAGCTCAAGCATCTTGTCTTCATACATGTTTGCAGCCACTTTTGCCCATAGAACTGCCTTCCATCAGCATGGAAGACCATGTTGTGAGCCCTAGCACCACAGCGAGCGTTCGAACATCGATAGATATCGAGGCCCCATGGCCTTGCGTCCTTGAAGTTCGAGTAGGCTAACACTCGGGTCTTGACAACACGTTCCCTGGTATTGTGCTCATCATCGATCTTCTGATATTCTGCATACGACAGCATGATGGGAGTACTATTCAGGGCACGCTTGTCTTCTCCAAACGATGCTTCTAGCGCTGCCCATGTGCCCATGTCGTACACAAACACATTTTCAATGAAGCGACTTAGTGCTGGGACAACAAGAGAATCCACAGTTGATACCCCTGCAAAGGAGAAGACAAAATCGAAGATATTCCTGGTGTGTTTGTCTTCAGCTACAGCATCGAAGTCATTCAAGCAGTCACTGACATTTCGACCAACCGTTTCAAGCGGTCGACACTCTCTGTTATTCTCCCAGAAGAACCACAGGAGGAAATCACAATCCCACGCATGAATGGTCCGGCACTTGAGGTGGTGTTGATTTTCCCAATTTGTTGTGTGGCCAACCGAAGGTTATCACCTAGATAGTTATGTAGCAGCTAGGCAGAAATCAGTAATAATGATCTACATCTACTATTGTATGATGCCCAGCAATTTACCTCATGCACTGGAACCGAATTTGAATCTGCTGCATTGCCAGACACCACAAGGTTCCCTGTGTCGGTATCAGAATGGGTGTCGATAAAAATCAGTAAGTTTCCTTCATATTTGATGTCTTTGAGCCATTCAAAATCGTGTGACAGAGCACTTGGACGGTTGTTTCCAGCTTTCAATTTCCGGGATGCTATACGCAACTACGGGTGGAAGTCTGAGGTCTGAATATGATATTTGTGTCAAATAACTTACCCTGCTGGGGACACCATGGAAATGTTCCATTAGTGTCCGCTGGATGACATCTGAAGCATATTCGCGTCTGAAGCCACTCCATGACAGGAATATGGTGAGGAGGGGATAGTAATTGCGGAAAGTAAATTCCTGTCTCACTGAATATCCACGAATCTTGTACTTGTGTCATTCATTATCAGTATTTTGAAGGTATTCAGGAGGAACAGACGACAGACTGGGAGTGGTGTTTCAGCTGCACGATAACATTGCGGACAGCGAAATGTGCTGGCATCTACACTGACGAGGTTCGTCAGCTCATCTGGGGTCGCATCAATGCACCCATGATCGCCTTGTGCCTTTGCAACGCAAGCCAATAGTCCACAAGCCGGATTTGTGCACTTCCAAATGTATGTGCCGATGTCTTGGCAGTACATGCAATGCTGATATAAAGGTCAATGTATACCGATCATGAACACTATATTACATACCAAGACAGGATCCTTCATATCAGTAGACTCACACACAGGTGTAACAGGACATTCCATGTCGATCTCCATATCAATACCATCATCTCCTTCGCTCAAAATCGGAGTCAACATTTTATATGGTGAATTGAGGGACTTTGCATCTGATTTCTTTCGCTGAAGCTCCCCTTCTATAGCTGCCTTTCGTCGTGGTCTCCCATATTTTTGTACGGGTGCCTGTTGAAGAGATTGTGAACGAGCTTCAGTCGCAGATGTGGAATGAGATTTCTTGGACAGTTCTGTGTGAGCTTGAGAGGCAGCTGATGGGACAGCCTGCACTGAAGCTGGTGTGCGAGCTTGGGAGGCAGTTTGAACTGAAGCTGGAGCGCGAGCTTCAGAGGCAGTTGGTTGGTGAGCCGGCAAGGAAGCTGATGTAACAGATTGGACTGAAGCTGGTGTGAGAGCTTGCGTTGCAGCTAATCCAACAGTTTGGACAGTTCTGACTGAAGTTGGTGTGCGAACCTTTGCGGGAGCTAGTGCGGGGGCTTGCAAAGAAGCTGGTGTGGATACTTGCACCAGCGCCGATGCGGAAGGCTCTATGTATTTGTCAAAATCGCTTAGGTTGATCATGGATGTGAAAGAATATGAAACTTCCATATTCGGTGCTGTGTAGTCCATTCCTCAAATGTACTGTACAATCTGCGGAAAACACCGGTAAATTTATGTTAACCTTAACATCAAAACATCAACAATATTAATGCCTGTTTAATCACATTCTTTGTTGATACACATGATCATAATGAAGTCACCTCTGCCAGTGACAAATTCATCAATGAAATAATACGACGTTGCTTGAGAGAGTCTATCACATGACTAGATGCAAATAAGGACAATTACATGCCAAGTGTGACCGTTAACAAAGTCTTTTCACTGAGTGGCACATCACTTCTATTCATCCACCATGAATCCATCTGCATATTCTACTGAACATCCGATTGTTCTGAACATCAAGTCACATGATTCCACAGTGACACACGAGGTTATCACCAAATCCATCGCGTTGGACGTCGATCAAGCTAAACATACACTCAAAATGACTATTGATGAGGAATCAGTACGTGATGATGTTTAGGATCGCTTTGAGAGTTCTATAAGATGTAAAACCATAGTGCAATGTTCCACATCAATACTACGATGCGTTGTGGCTCCTTATTCATCATCTGCGCGTATATCAAATGACTGCCATAAAACTAATGGAGCATCCACAACTGGACGCCGCTCAGGATACATACACTTCCATCACATATTATTATTGTGAGGTACTGTTAGCGTTTGTTAAAGAAGTGAAGGATGGCTGGCGACGCAAGAGCAAGACATGGCGCTCAGCACATATGGACTATCACTTCACCATGGCAATACACACTAACGCTTTTATCGAGCCCATGCAAAAGGAAACGCTGAAAAAAATTGATCTTACCTGGGATGATTTTAAAAAGAAGAAGATCTATCAACCTGTTGTGGAGCGTACGTTACTACTACAGCCTTTATGTCTTACTGCATGCTAATCATGTCTTGAAGTGACAATGCACTCATACCACAATGATTTCTGTAAAGGAAAGGACATGTGTGGCGTTCCTGATACCCATCATGATCTCTCAGTGGAAGATATGGTTTCATCCATACTGCAACAATCAAATGAACGGCTCGCAGAGGCAATTAAAGCGGATAAGGCAAAGAAAAAGGTTCGTCACAATTGTGCTGCTACAGGGCATCGGGAGTGGTGCACTAATTCACCAATGTCAATTTTAAAGACACCATTGGGGCCAATAGATTCCGCAACATCTGCAAGCACATCCTCTCATGTACAGGACAATGGGATGCATGAGGCAGCCAATATGGCTGATACCCATGAGGATACATCGAGCTCTAACACAACTGAGACAGGCAGCCGTCGAACAAAGGTTTGCCTGTCAATATAAAGGAACTCTACTGATTATGATATTGATTGTCATTCAGGCCAACCACATAGCCTCCCCCAGGGTAGATAATGTGACTGATATGGCTGCAATATCGTTCAAAACACGTAATGATGTACGAAAATCGCGCATGATTAGCAGACGTGGTCGTAAAGCAAATGCAAGTGTCATCTACGTGCTGCTAATTTACTAATGTTATGTGTCATGCAGGATTCACGCAGTATGTCCCCAGTGGATGGGGATATGGTTGATGAAACTGCAAATGCATTCCAGGAGAAAGAGGATGGACAGAAAGGACGTAAAACTCGGAAAGGTGGTCGTAAAGATAAGGTTGGTTGTATTCACATTCTCTGTGTTTCATATTGATGAGTATGGATTCAACCCATCAGGGTTGTTCCAAGCGTCCTTCAAAAAACCCAAAAATGACGGCAAAAAGCCAGGCAATTGTTATCTCTGATGATGAGGTTTGTTTATCAACACCAGAGTCACGGTTTATGGGATTCACCTTTATCACCAGAATCTCAACAGGCATGCGACTTCACAGGAGATGGATGACAATCCTGACCTTGCTATCAGCATAGGGAGTACTGCACATGCATGGTGAGCAGCAGAATCGCAAGATGTTTTCGATGGATGCTAAAGCCATTGAATACAGTATTGCAGTGACTGAACAAGAAGAGGTAAGCATGACCGTATCTGAGAAGGAGCTCATGTTGCTTATCATACCCATCAGGATATGGATGGCATTATTACAATACAGTCCTCACCAATATCTATGCATCCAAAATCTGGTCCACAAACAGCTGCCCGGAAGGGAAAAGGGAAGGCGATAGTACTGTCTGACGATGAGGTTTGTTGAGCAATCTATAAGTCAATCCTTTATTAATGTCCCATGTTGACAAGGCTGATGGTGATAATCCGGAGCTCCCTCCCTGTGGACAGAGTAAGCAGCATCTTGGAAAGCCTCAGGTAGGTTCTATATTCACCTTTATCGGACTATGACTATTTAATTCATACAATCTTTGGTAGCATATTGATGATTGTGGTGATGCACCTGATACCAATCTCCCTGCAGCCACCTCTGTGAGTCGTAGCTAGATTTCTAACATGTGAGATATCATCTAATGCTAGGGAGGAGGATATTAACTCCGAGGATACAAACCTTCCGTCAACATTTGAAGACTGGGAGAAATGGAATCATATTGCGTTCCAGAACGGTAATTCACAGATATTCCTGAAACTCGGGGCCTGGATCCTGGTTCGATTCAGACAGCTCACACAGACTCCGATTAATGGAGATGTCAATGGGATCCTGATTCCAGACCATCCTAGGTCCTTTCACATCAAGAGCGAGGCAGATTTCAATGAGGCACTAGGGATGACACATCTCTATTCCGCGCTCACCCATGTGGACACACATCCACAATACCTCGCACATCTGTTTCATGAGCTTGGCAAGGCATCATCAGAGGGTCGGCAGGAATGTAGTCACCCTGACTTGAGACAACTTCCAGAACTCCCAACTCCCGTTCTTAGGTATGTAGTTTCATGGTATACATCACATGACTAATTCTGCTCGTAGTATGATGGCTAATGAGCAATTGCCATGGTTAAAAGCATTGCCATTCGAAGAATTTGTTGATTCTGTTGACATGGATGCTGATGGGGATGAAGATGAATACATATCAATGGCGCTCGATGACATGGTCATTTCTGGTATGCACGATTCAGCGGAAGTCTCGGGCCGTCAGGATGTACTGAAGAGGAAGAGGACCACGTCCAAAGCATTATCACCACCTAAGGTAATGTTGTATAGTTGCAACCCTGCTGAAATGATCATTGCTTACAATAAATACATATTCGTTGTACAGGCTGATGGAGGTCGAGGATTTCCAAAGCGATCCAGGTCAAGTCATACTGAGTCCTTCCATCGTCCCTCTTCACCCATTGTGCAATCCACTTCAGAACGAGCACGTATCAAACCATTGCACAGCGTGTCCACCCAGGACAAAGGTGTCCCAATCCAGGTCATCCACTTCCTAGAGCACCCGCATGGATTCACATTTCCTGAGTCTGAGGGAGATGCAAGCATGCCAAGATCCGAGACAATTGCAGATGGACAGAGCATTCCAAGTCCTGCTTTTGGTGATACAGGCGTTGTCAGTGACATTAGTACCTGGGCTGCCAACAGTGAGGTGGAATCTCGGACTCAAATATCATCTCACTTGGATGGTAACGAGGTTGCGGTGAATACTGACTACCGCACTGATGACATGTCTGGGCTTGGCACAGAATATATCAATGATGCCGATGGTCAGAACGTTGGTCACGTTGTTGACAAGGTTGATGGGGCAGCTGGAGAGGAGATTAGTAGATCCCATGCACTTGATGAAGATGTGAGGGTCTTTGTTCCTTCAATGCTGGAATGACTTCATATAATCTGTAGGAGTGGTTCATGAACATGTCAGGCATATCATTGCCGAACTAATTTCTTTCCCCTGTGTGATGGTGTACACATTTAATTCATACACTGTCCTGCATGACTGAATAGCCTTGTGTATTACTCCATGTATGTGTATGCTATGATGGTATAGAGAATTTCAGCTACTTGGAAAAATTAGTGCTGATGTAAATAGTGTTCTCTCGGCACAGATTTCAGTGAGGATGTTAGAACTGAGAATGAACGATAGTTCTTCTGCAGTGGGTATCATCAATTACAAAATATGATGTTAGGTACATCGTAAACATATTCATAATGGGCTCAATAAACAACCAAGATCACAGCCCACAATCACTTCATGAAAACCCGGTGCGTTAGTGTAGAAATAGTCCTAAATCCCCTTCATGACTACAGGGAGCAGAAATGAAACCTATTACATTCCTTCCGTGCAGACTGGTGAGATAGCATGGGATAACATGCGTTTCATCCAATACATTCATTCTTGTTACAACCATTTTTTGGCCCCATCAGCCATTAATCTTCACCTTATTAAAATCTTGCTTACACTCACAATAAACCAAATTCAAATATCACATAAGTTGGTTTTATTGCCTCATTTTACCACAGGCGTGTAAAACGCCAAAGCACGTGACCCCGCTGACACATCAGCAACGCGACGCGTAGTACTTACCAGTACTATAACGCGCAGATCTGCAGCTCCCGTTCCGTTCGTCTTCGCATTACAGGATGCACCGCGCCTGTACCTGCACTTGAGGACCACTCGCAAGCACAGAAACCACTCACCAACGGAGCTCGCCGGGCCCCTTGTGTCGCCGTGTCGCGTCCATTCAACCTCGCGCTGTTGTTGCTACGCGATTCCGTCGAAATTTCACGTGCGCACACGCAGAAAGATGGCATAGTTTATTTTTTTTTCTCTGTCCATAATGTACAGCTGTATATATGTGCCGTGCACCCATGCCATATACATGTTTGAATTTGCTTAATTGTATGGTGAAAATGAGCTCGTGCGCCCGCCCGCTCTATCCATGTAAAATTCCGCCGCCGGAGCTCTCAGCCACCCGTAAAATCCCAAGATTTTACGGTAAAATAAAGTGCGGCGGGCACTTTACCCCGACTTTTCCGTTCTTTTCTTGTAAAATGCGGCGCGCAGCGTGGCGAAAATTTGCATTTCTGGTTCCCTTCCCTCAAAATTTTGCTTTAAATGTAGCCTTACATTCTCACTACGGTTTCTGCTACTCTGAATGTTCCTAGAGGTGTGTAGTTCTTACCCTTTCATTAAATGTTGCAACGCGCCTCACACTCAGACCAGGGGCTGCCCTAACGAGGCAGTGTGACCGTTTGTCACAATCGCGTTGCTCTTTGTCCCGCACTAAGACTAGATCTAGCCGCACAATTTGTTCAACACCAACGGCCCTCGACACCACCCCATACAACTCAGTTCTATCGCGGTCTTGTTCATTACTGCGGCTTAGTATGACTGAATGGTGCTCGCCAGTCCACAGCTGCATCTAATGTCAATGCCGCTTTGGATGCAGCGGAGCAAATAGGCTATCCCGTCAACCTTCGGTCTGCATTCACTCTTGGTGGTCTCGGTTCCTGTTTCGCCAATCACTTGCAACCTCCTCCTACTCCTACTTCAGCAACTAGTCCTCCACCCCCAGACCAAACAAAAGGCACATTCAGCGTCCAAGCATTCGTCTCGCGCGTCCAAGCACTTGTCATAGACGACCGAGCCCTAGTTGAAAGACTGATACGGTCCGCCCAAGCACATGACCTACTCAAGAACGCCCCCACCCTGAAAACAGCCAGGTTGCAGCCAGAGGAACGTTCATTAGAGGATATGTATGCACCACGCAGTCCTTCACAGGCATCGCACGTTTGCGATACAGACATTCGAAGCAAATGCGAGGAGCTCTAATAAGTCAGAAGAGTGAGTTCCTCGATTTCAAGCCTCCGCGGGGCTAATATCGGGCTACACATGTTCAGACAATGAACTTCCTCCAAGTTCGGCTGGGGAATGACGAAACGGATTGAGAGCCATGGACTCGCTCGGTTCAAGGCTCACGTTCAAAGAGTTAGCTTATTTTGTTGTCTTTCTTCGTTACTGTCGTCTGATCTCCTTGTAGTCTCGGCAGGGCGTCTCCCTCTTCCTTGACTTAATTCGCCAGGCTCGATTGCAGCCTATGGCGTTAGGCTCGTATATAATACATCTCCACTCAGAACGTTCTTTCACTTCTACGGATACTCCGGCTTCATCCCACAGCTCAGACAATACTGGACATGCGCCAGAGGAGTATTCTTCGCCCACGACTGAAAACACTTGGTTGGGGCAAAATATGGGGCAGTAGGACCCCAATGTCAAGGAATACTGTGGCATTGAGGTTAATGCTCGGTACGTTTATGGTTCTTTTCATATTTTTCTATACTTAACACGATTTCTTTCAGTCTAAGTCGCTCAAGTGCCCTGGCATCTAAAGCTACTGGTTATCCGCTTGCTCGGAGTTCCAATGGGACCTATACCGTCAGTCCTGGCCTCCATAATGCCCACAGTCTACCATCACTCCCGCCACATCCAAGTCATTGAAATCAAATCAAAAAGGAGAAGACCACTACGCGGGCAGGGCAATACATCTTTATAATGCCACAGCGCTCCTGAGGAAGATTATATTTCTGTGCACATCCGTGTCGTCGGTGACTTCACCGCTGCGCTCGCCAAGGCTGTCGGCTGTAACTTTGACTCTAAGGATTCCAAGGATGTCAACGCCAGTGGTGGAAAGGTTATTGGCACGAACGCAAATCCGCCGTTCAACCGGGTGCTCCCTCGTATCAATGGTTGACGGTCCGTTTGGTAGTGCCAGTGAGGAATTCTTAAATTACGAGACTGTTTACCTTGTTGGTGCTGGTATTGGTGTCACACCCTTCGCTTCGTGCGTATCACATCTCTCATTTACTCGATGACGACATTAACCATATCCATTCAGTATTCCAAAGTCGATCTGGTACCGCATGGACAACCTGAACAACTCCAAGCCTACCCGTCTCTCCAAGGTCTACTTCACTTGGGTCATCCGCGACTTTGGCAGCGCCGAGTGGTTCCATTCACTACTGCAGGCTATCGAAGAGCAGGATCAACATCTACCTCACTGCAAAGATCAAGGAGGATGACATGAACAACATTATAGTGCGCGGTACCCATTTTTCTCAGTGGTTTCCGTACTAATTGTATTTTCCTTAGGTCCAAGATGTCGGTGCAGAGAAAGACGCTATCCCTTCTTTGCGTGCTCCCACTCATTTCGGCAGGCCAAACTGGGACAGGGTGTTCGGTTCTATAGTTGAAAAGCACCCCGAAACTGATGTCGGCGTGGTTTGTAGCTCGTCGTTGCTTTTTAACTCATCTGCTTACCTGTCCTTTTCCAGTTCTTCTGTGGCCCCATATTTTCGTTTCGCGGTCTTCACGCGAGGACAAGATAGGTCCCGTCTGGTGGTCGATGCGGTAACTGGCAACGGTTATTGCTGCTCTACTGTTATAAGTGACCCGACAGTGACCCAGACGTTTTATCATAACGATGGTCCCTGTATCACTTGGACCACTGGATTTCTCCCCGGAGCCTGATCTTCATCCTTTGTATCCGAGTTCAAGTCTCATATCCCACTCGCTGTCACCCGATTCGGGCTTAGCACCCCAAGCATGCGTATTTGGGGATCTATCTCTTCTCCATTATCTTTTGTCTGACCATCAATCACAACCTTATATCGACCTCAGCGCACGCGGCGAAGACCGGCTTAGCTTGATCAGTCTTGCAATCCTAGGTTTCGGGTCTGAATCGGAAAGAGATGTCGAAGTGAAGAGTGTGTAGCGCCGAGGAAGTCCTAAACAAACTAACACATGCTCCAGCCTCATCCTCGTATTCCTCACCATCGCCGCCACCATCACAACCTCCAATCTTGATTTCGACCTCAGTCTCTTCCTCCCAGTATCTACAGCCAACCCTGTGCCATCAGGCCACAGCTCCTTCTACAACACCCGCCCCGGTTCCCATGGACTCGACCTCTTGTCCCTCGCCTCGCGCCATTCCTACACCACAGGTGCCACCCTCCAACAGCCACCGGCATAGCGCTGCAGCAAAAAGGCAGCTCCCATCCCTGGCGTCGGCATCCCAGACCTCCCACGTGGACCAGAGGCGTGGTGCACTGCCGTGAAGCAGTGGGAAGACCCTGCTGCATCCATCGGCGGCAAGGCACTTAAGGATTGGCCCGAAGAGTGGTACACTGGCCCCATGCGCACGGTCACTGGCGTGAAGCGGAACATCCGCAAGGTGATCGCTGTCGAGTTCTACCGGTGAGTAGCCTTTCACGCCGATTGTGGGTTCAAGAGCGGCGCTTGGTTGCTTGCAACTCATCACAGGCTTCGACAGGCTGCAGCAGGACGAGGGAGTATTTCTGGAAGCATACCCTGAGGCGACCCGCGGTGTCAAGCCACTTTTCGATGCGATTCAGCGCCAGCGCGAGGGATGCGGAGAAATCACTGGACGAGCAAGTAAGAACGGCTGCCCAGAAGTTCGAGCATCCTCCTCCCGCTGAGACTATAACACCACGGCCCCACATCACCATATTTCTGGGTCCGCATACCACCAACACTTGTCCATGTATCAACCCCATCCACATTTGTAGCACACACTCACTGTCGCTGGGCCGGCATGAACCACACACACAACTGGATCTGTATCTTTCTTCGAACTTTGCATTCTTCGATGTTGTGTAGTTTTTGCTTTTGTAAGAGTTGTCGTACGTTTCACACCGAAGGTCTCGTTTTTGGGCCTCCGCAAATCCGATTTGTTTTCAAGAGACACGCAGCGCGTCATTGAGAGAACAAGAACACTGCTAGAGGGAAACAGCACCGTGTGGGAAGGAATCCGGCGGAACCCGAAGATCACGTGACCGTAAAACGGCGTAAAATCCTCGACATAAGTACAACTTCACTGATGATCAATAATAACAATCCTGGCAAAGCTATTCAACTCACAATCAGCATCACACTGACACATTCTACGGTAATATTCCGGCTTATATTTCAATCTCCCATAAACCTTATCTGTTGTGGTGTAGCCGAGCATGACAGCGGCCAGCATGAAAGATTTGACCATTGGACCTTTGGGGAAAGAGGTTAATAAGAGCAGTCCGAAAGTAACGTGGAATTGTGATGCTGAAGTAATTACAGTCCTCCCTGGAGATATGTTGTAGGTGGTATTCAATATTAGCATATGTTGGCTGAGACACCGCGCTGTAGAATCATGCCACCATGTTCGATACCACATCCACTCCTATAGGAGCTCTGACTCTAATGACATATGCTATGGCTGAAATCATACATTCACTGCACATCATGATCTCACAGGGGGTGGTGTCATGTTGACACCATCAGACACATGGCGGGATCACCAAGAGCTACCAGTCAAGGCCAATGTTATAGGTCTGGATTACAACTGGTTGTCTGTGCAGTTTTGGCTGGGGTTCATAGAGTATATGCAAACCAGGTATGGGCTATCATATGACATGCAGGTAAGTGGCATGATTGAATGCCGGTTGCAAGTCACCTGTTGAGGCACACTGCATTATAGGCACAAATGAAGCCATTACTGTATGTGTCTTCATTGTGTTCCATATTTCACAATCTGGATCTTCATTTCCAGCGTTCAGTGTGTCCTGCATTTAAAGAAAAACTATTTCATTCACTGATATGGAGCCTGCTGCCTCAGTGCCTCTGATACTACTTCCTTTCAGTGCGTGCCATCAGTCATTGATTGATACATACATACATTCATAATACATATATTTTAGCTACTGTAATATGTCATGTCAGGTTGACAAATATTGTATAAAGGTAGCATTGTAAGCGATGGACGCGTGGCGTGGGAACGTCACATGATGGTTCAAATGGTTGACTTTTGATTTTCGTTCTCTTTTTCGTTTCTCTCTCACTCTACCATCGTACTCTTCTCAACCTGTTTGCCTGGTCGTAGCTCCTTGTTGGAGCTCTGAGCTGTTGCTCGGACCAGGCATTCTTGGTTATTTTATGTGTTGCGCACCTTGTTAGGTCTCTGTCTGTTGTGACAGTCGCACACTTGTTCTTTCCAAGAACTCTATCTTCCTGTTCCCACCTGTTAGCCTTGTCATAGCTCATTGTTGGAGCTCAGAGCTGTTGCTTGGACAAAGGCATTCTTGGTTATTTTATGTGCTGTGCACCTTGTTAGGTCTCCGTCTGTTGTAACAGTTGCACACTTGTTCTCTCCAATAACTCTCTCATCCTCTTCCCACCTGTTTATTACACCTTGTAGAATATTGAGTCTACCTCATTAATGTACATCTTCCTGTATTATCCATTGTGCCTCCTTTTATCCAAGGCATGGTTAAGATGAGCATCTTTTGTCTGAGGGTGCGAGGGTCAAATTTTTATTGCTTATAAAGAGCCTCCCGAGTCGGAGCTGTTACCATGCACGCTTTGACCGCAAATTCATCAAGTAGCAATGTTGATTCAGAGTGACAATCGACGGCACTAGTTATGCTGATTTGCCAGTGGAATGATATTCCATGAGCTCGGACAGAAGCAATAATTCGTGGTGCCCAGGTTCTGTATGAGTTAAAAGGCCAATGGGTTGTGAAGAAATGCAGAATACTACTCACCCTCCTCTCATGCACCTCTCAAAGAAGGCTGATGAGTCTTCCATCCAATCATACTCGTCAAAATCATCTTCGCTAGCATCATCTCTGAAGTCTGTCAGTCAGGCAGTCAAGAAGAGTGTGGATGTGCTTACCCATCCTTTGAAGAGAGTCAAAACCGCCTTGCTCTCAAAAAGAAGCGCTCATCGTCATCATCGCTCAAACCATCAGTAATTGATGTCGATGCCATTGACACGGCAATGAAGTCTGACAATGAAGAGGACCTGGATGCGGAACTTCGTAAGATTTTTGCTGATACTACAATGTCATCCTGGTCTCGCCATGATCTCATAGATACGCAGGACTTCCTCAGGGTGGTGACGAAGACAAAGAAGAGGAAGCACAGTAGTTAAGTTACTTGTGTATACAAAGGTCTCTCAAATACTGTATGACGCGCGGGTCTGTGAACAAACCGCGGTATACCGCAAACACTGTTCATACCTGCAGAATTGGTGGGTTGGTGTTGACCATACCGTAGCGGGTGCGGTGTATGTGGGTATGGGTGCGGTGTAGCTTCAGAGACCCACGGGTTCACCCATGCTCATCCCTAATTGGGGGAGATCTCGATGATCAACATGTGAGGCAGAGCTGGTGATTGACAGACGATGAGACATTGAGAGAGTGACATGAAAATGTGAAAACCAACTATGGCCTATCAAGGTCTGGAACTACAACATTAAGAATGGGTGCAGGTGGTGGAAGGAGTGTACCTGGGGGATGTGAGTCGAGAAATCGAGCGGTTGTTTGTCAAAAAAAAATCAGTTTCGTGGTAGACAACAAAAGAGAATAGGAAAGTGTCACCTCTCTTTGTGTGCTGTGAACCTTTTGGTATTGCAATCACACCAAGCATGCCTTCCATACGAGTCACCTACTCCACTCACTCCAATATCCTTCTGTAGGTGTATCACATTGGTTTCTTTGTCTGTGTGGAACAGCACAAACTTGTTGCGTGGCTCCATACAGACAAAGAAAATGACATGCATCCCTGACCTCCACAGTTAATGGGAGCAGAGCTTTTCGCACACAAATGTTGAGATGTCCCTCTACATTTCTGTGCACCCAACTGTACAGATCATCCGGCAACTCCCGAGTGGTTGAACCCTCTTGACTATGGAAACTCGGACACCTGTTGTTCACTGTTTATTATTTTTGAGACTGTAGTAAATGCACACCAGTGTCAAATACGCAGACTAAGTAATAGATGTTCTATATGTACAGCAAACCGGGAGGGATGTCATGCCTGAGGTTCTGGATGGAAGACTTTGACAGTACATGAATGATCCCTTGTATAATGTGCATGTACTGACTGTGCATGACATGTCAGTTATGGATCTCATTTACATGGGGTGAGCTGCCTGACATTTCCTGCTGATGAAGCCCAGATCTCTGTCAGAACTATTTTTAAGCACCTGTAAGAACTAAAATTGAGGTCAAGGAAATTACAATATTAATGTGTAGGCAATATTAATTACTGTTAACATCACCTTAGGCGAACCTGCATCGGCATGGTCCGGTATTAGAAACCCAGATCAATACCTGAAGCCTTGAAGGCTGACAATACCAAATCAGTCAAGTACGTCCTGGTCTAATAATGTCTTACCGGGTGTTGGTGGTGTTAGATCCTCAGTTCTCCCGTGCTTTGGTGCGGGATTCTTATGGATGTATCGACTGGGTGACCCATGACTATCCTGCTCTCTTGGCTGCCGATCTCCTGGACAGTCCGACCCTTTGCGGCTTTGTCTTTCCTGGACAATCCGGCCACCTTGTTGCACAGCGACCAGGCTTTGTGCCAGTGCGGCTTCATGAAAAGGTTTGGATGTCGAAAACTGCTGCTGGTTCCAGACTGATCCCTGTAACCCATAAGTTATTATTTTGGCTTAGAATTCGGCACAAAGGAATAACTGTAGAGTTCATGAAGTTTGAAAATTTTCGGGATATACTGATCTCACCAAACTCTGACTTCAAACAAACATTTCAACAATATCACTCGGTCTGTGGCGGCCTAGATCTTATGGTGGACCCAAGGCAGGTGATCAGCATCCGGTTACCTTATTCAAACCATTGACAATCAGGATAAGTGAGCAGGCTGGTGGTTGGGGCAGCTCAGCCCAGCTGCAGCAATACATATATGGCCTACAGATGCTGGAGTCCATTGTGCCGGTATGGCCTCCATCCAGAGAGATCCTACGCGCCTCCATAAAATTCAATGTAATCATCAACCTTGACCAAATTGCATCCAGAATGGTTAACTCCCCCAGACCACGGACCACACTCCTTTCTCGCAATGATGTCTCACAATCCTTTGCAGGCTGGATTCTGAAGCGTGAAGGCAGTGATTGCAACCGTCATGTTTTATTACCAGGAAAAGTGGATCCATTGAATCTACCCCCAGACTGTGGTCATTTCAGGTGGTTAAAGCAGTCATATGTACCCACCCTTCGGAAGCTGGGAGAGTGGCGAATTATCTTGGTAGATTGTCTACCATTGTGGGTGGTGCACACAGCTCCTGGAAATAGGCGAGAGGAGTTGGTCTTTTTGCATCGGGATGCAGGTCTGTCTCTGGCAGAAATGACGTGAGTTCTTCAACTGACCCTCCGTCACAATCCGATTGGTCTTAACCTGTAGGCCGACCCAGCCTGCGTATTAGGGAACCTTACGTCTTTGATGATATCATGGATCCTGTAGGGGGCACGTGCTCCGAACGCCGCCAAGCCGATCAAGAACTGGAGTCCTTTGCGACAACCGTATTGAGTCAGCTCATAGAAGTTGAGGAAGATTTGCTGGGTGCACCCAGCTCCTTGAGGCTGATGGTCCGACTGGATATTGGTGTCATGCATGGTCCTGATGGACAATTAGGCTATTTTATCAACGAGGTGGAACGCGGAGTGGGTATTGGTCTATTTACCGCCGGGAATCCAAGGTGGACCTTGCGGCTGGCTGATGAATTTGGGTGCTCATTCTCCAAGTGGATGACCAAAACCTGCCTGGCTATGGAACGCTTAATAGAACCTGTGACATAGTTCCGACAGGATCACTTCACATTTTTAGTCTCTGGCATGCAGTCTCATAATTCATGGCCGTGCACAAACATTATCACCCAGTTCATCTGTACCCATCATATTTATACTTAATTCCTTAGGCTTGACTCGCCAGTTGTGTGGTCTTGGTGACTTATCAAAACGTGTCACTGCGCAAGGCAATGCAGCTCCTGCACTCGGAGCAGGAGATTGCTGGTCACACCACAGGAATATCCCTACATGCCTGAAAGGGGTTTGAGATTGTAGGACCACACTGTGTATACATGTACAGACACAGCAACAATGCGCCAAGGAAAAGCCTGCAAATCAACAAAACACCCGGGCTCGCTGTTGTACATGACACGCACGAGTGGCCGCGTTTGCCATGTGCGTTGTGCTTCTAAAGGAGTGGTTTAAGTTAGGCCCGGATCAGCTCGCAATAAAATATGATCCCAGATCCAGGCCCGATCACAGGAAAAGAATCTAACTGGTGGCTACTGGTAGGGACTATAATTATAATGTACAGTAAAATGACATATGGCACCGCCCTATGGAGATCGTGTAGAATGACCTTATGCATGGGGAACATTGGACTGGTCTTGGACTGACCTGCCACGGGTGAGCATCAGACTGATTCGTGGAACTGTTTTGCCATATATTTTTTTTGGTTCGGTCTAGGCTCCACCTTCTAACCATTTTACCAAGGCTTGCGCCTGTGGCTGTTGCCGTGCAGGTTTTAAAATTCCCACGTTGACTCCGATATGATTGTCCATTTACTCAGCCTCACCCTGCACATACATACATAATATATGTAAGATACCTTCATTTTAGATCAACAGACCCCGATTCTATTGAATAGGATAGACGGCGAATACAAATTGTTGCCGCTTCTGTTGTCGCTTCTGTTGTCGCTTCTGTTGTCGCTTCTGTTGCCGCTTCTATGACTTAACTTGACACATAATTAATTCTTTTCGGAGCCTGAAATTCATTTCCAAGGACTATCACCAGAATCCTTCACACTAGTACCTACCCAGTGACCGCCTCATGGATGTTTCGGGAGGATTGCCTTGGCAAGGTGCCTGGGATGGACATGTCTGGTCCAAGTTGGTGAGGATATCTCGGCCCAGTGATCATACTACAAACACCTATTTCATTTCGTAGCTGTAGGCTGCAAGTGGTGTGGACATCCTCCTGAGGCTCTGCTCCATTTTGTCCACTGTGTAGCCTTGAATTCATGATACACTTACGGGGCTCCCTCACAAGGTCCATGCCAGTAATGAAGTCCGTATCCAGCAGGTAAAAAATCTGGGAAAATTGCTGCAACTGATGCTTAGTATAGCTTAAAACAGCGGAATGATGGCCTACATACATTAATTTGTGGCCCTGGGCCCCGGATCAACTGCTACTAAAATTTTCAAACATCTGATCCAAGGGTAGGAGCTAAAATTTGTGTGTGTTCAAAATTTAAATCATGGTACCGGGATCAGACAAACTGATCCCCAAACCCTAACACAATCTTGGAACCCTAGCTGGCCACACCATTTTGGTAATTACGGTACGTGTTTCTATTTGCCTTCCATCGCGTCGCGTCAAACCGCCTCCAAAGCACAATGCAGGCACCCGTTCCCTCTCTCAAGCTGATAGATCTCAACTATCACTGGAACAAGGCCGGTGAGATGGCGAAAGATAAATATTGGGAACCGGAACTCTATCACTGCGGTGCTTATGAACGATCTCTGGACTGTTTTCCGGTACTGCGATCCCACTCCTACATTATATACATTCCTGCTTCATCAAAACCTATCTTTCGGTTTTTGCAACATGCGATGTATGCCCTGTGGTACATGTCACTTTCCGGACGCTTCAACGAGTACACCAGATCGAATTTCTTCCGAGGATCCGTGTATTTGCACCTTCTGCGCGAGGCCTTTTTTGACGAAGTCCGGGAAAAATTCTATGGTTCTTCAGATCATAGCCAGGGCCAGGGTGCACCCACATGCAATAAAATGACGCGCCAATGGTTCTCCAGTGTCCTGTTCTCATGGGCACAAGCCACATATCACAATCGCAGGATATCTCCGCCGGATTCAAACTGGCTGCCACCTAAACCAAAAAATGGGCAAACTGTGTCCACAATATTTGGTGAGCATCCAATTTGTTCAGCCTGCCTCTGTTATGAACAGGAGCACAGATTGGGCAAGTTGGTCTATGTCGCCTGAAATCGATCCCGTTATCCGATCGCTATATGGTTCTTTGCCTGATGAGACCAGCGAGTCTATGGATTGGCTGACGATGGACCAGGAGGCCACACTAAGTGGAAACGCTCGAGCTCCGATGGTGGAGACGGATGTGAAAAGCTGGCGCAAGTGCCTGAGGATCGCCCTGGAACTGCTGGAAGCAAATATCCAGAAGGCTCAGGCTGAAGCCGCCACAAACGGCACGGCACAAGCTGCAGCCGAGACCGAGTTTCCAACCCCCATGGATCTGGATACCCAGCCTCCGATTCCCGGATCCTCCAAGCGTCCGGCTGTAGGTTTATCATCCGGATGATAAGACTGTAAACTAACTAAGTGACCAGTCTCCTGCAGTTGCTGATGTGCGGAAATCCAAGAGAGCCAAAACAAGCAAGGTGCGTTTATGGCTCTTGTCCTTCCACTTTTTTTTCTCATCACGCCGTTGGGTGCAGTCAATTCCTGAAGGTGAGAGTGACAGGAGACCCCTTGGTCCGATTTCCAGCCAAGACAAAGGCAAAGGCAAAGGCAAAGGCAAAGGACAGGGAAAAGGAAAAGGAAAAGGAAAAGAGAAGGAGAAAGGCAAGGCCGTCGAGTCTGCAGGGCCATCAGGGTCTGGACCGCAGGTGAGCAAAAATATTCCTGTATCTCATTTCTTCCCCACGCCTGAGGGTATCAGTTTTCATTCCCAGATGCCTTGGGGTCTGGACCCGGACCTTCGTCCAGTGGCGGGAACGTTGCCACATCTGTACTCGGTGAGGTGACCGCGTCATCCACAATATATTGGAATGATATGTTAACCTCTGCTACAACGGACGGTTGGACCCAGGAGGAACAGGTCTTTGAGGTAGAACGCTTCGAAAAACAAGGAGATCAGAGTTGGGATGCATTCTGTTCCAGGGTGCCAGCCAGGCCTCCCTGATGGCCTGCCATTAGATTATTTAATTGCCCTGATGTTCAGGCGCATAATGTGATGAACACTTCGTTATACACACATCGGCTGGGCTGGGATATCCTGGTGTGCATAGGCGCTTTGTTTAATGTAAAACATATTTGCGCATCTGAACGCACGTACTTGCTCCCCTTGCCAGACAGTTGAAAATGTGTGTAAATATGCTTGAATAATATTGGGCACCATAATAGCTGGCATACATGTGCGGCTAGCAGAGGTACAAAAGCGGCACAAAAAGAGGTCAAAAACAAGGACGGTGGCATGAAAATAGTGTAGGAAATGTGAATGTCCAGGACGTCTAAGGCTGCCCGCGGTGAGCAAATGGTTAAAATAGCATCAGCAAACAAAAGCCACATACCAATGGAGTAGCCTTGGTTTCATGTTTCTGGTGTAAATGAGTTCATCAATAAGTGGGCGCATGTGAACTGGTGTCTTAGCTCGCACTGAAGCTGGGTTTCTGTCAAAAAGTGTCCAACAAGTTCCATCATCTCCTCATCAAATTTCTGCAATAGACTTGAATATTTGTGCGTGAAAATGATGGTCTGACATACTGCAACCTCACCCCATCCCGGTACAGTAGGATCCCTGTGATACAGAACTAAACATGACAATCATCCAGCCGTTCCAAACCCATGGTTAGTACGATCATACCTTCGGATAAATGACATACGAGGCGCTCACAAAGCAGAACCGGTGGAGGAGATTGGCATGATCCTTAACTCAGAGGTAGGAATATGATGGTAGGAAGAAAGGTGGACAACAGATATTTGGCCTGAACAATTTATGTGGCCTCAGGGTGCCACACTGCCTCCATAGCTTGCAATCCCCTACTCCCACGATTACTGGGAGGAGGGTTTTGTCAGACCTCGGCGTGCAGGCACCTGTATCAAAAAATGTCAGCGTGAGACAAAGTTGCCCTGTTTGACTAGGATGTTCCAGACCCTCCCAATTTCGACGACAGACAAATTGTTTGAACACTGGCTTTGTCTCTTTTCACTCAAATGGCAAATGCCAAGCCCTGTTTAAATTTCACTGTGTTTTATCTGCGCGCTCTCTCGGACTCATCGACTCGGACGGTCGGACTTCGTCTATAATCACATGGGCATCTATTCCTTTAAAGTCTTGTACCCTTTTTGACCAGGATGTTCCATACCGTCCGTTATATACTTATTCCGCTGACCAGTATCCTCACTCGCTCGCCTTCCATCCCCCTTCTCGCAGCGTTTGTTGAGTTTTCTCGCTCACTTTACCTCTCGCTGATTTTGTCTGGCAGGTGTTGTGCGTTGGGATTCCATCACGTTGTCTCACCTTCAACTTGCGCGTTGTCGCTGTGTTTGTTGAGTTTGTTCATTCGCTCGCGCTATCTCTCGCTAAATTGGTTTCAGCTGTTGTCCTTTCATTCAATCATGCCAGCGTTTTTGTGCAAACGCCCTTCCACGAATCCTCGTGTACTCGATGTCAATGATTGCCCACCTCACAACCTTTTACATGTTACATCGTCTTATCCTTTATTTTACGATCCTTTGTACTATCCGAGTGCCCATCCTGCTGTATTCGCAACATGTGAAGGATTTTGTGCGTGGCTAGAATCCTCACTTGTCTCTCATAACAAGTTGTGTTCGAAATGTTGTTTGGGCCCGTGCGTCATTACTGTTGGTTCGGATGCCTTAGATATTACTGTCTCTGTCGACGGTACCTTCATGTCGTTTTCTCCGGCCCACTTCGAGTCGGCTACCGACTGACATTGTAGCGTGTTTGACCGTTATGGGACATGTCAGCGCCTCATCTCTGTGCAGACATGTCTGCTTTCTTCCCTTGGTCGTGATCCTCCCTGGTTCTCGTACCCCGTTGACCACCCTCGTGAGGCTTTGTCTCTCTTACCTGCTAACATTGCACAGTGGCTCGAACTTCAGGTTGTGATCGAGCCCAGACACGCGTCAAGGCTCTCGGCATTGACGTCATTATCCGTCATTTTGATGCGGTGCATGTTGAATGTTCGCTATTGTCGGACGATGTAATTGCAGAATGTATGGATTATCATTTACCTCAGAATTGTCTTTAGTCAAGAGCCATGCATCTTTCCGCAGGGTTTGTCCAGATGTATGGCGCTGAAGTCGCTGCAGCCCTTCGACGTCCCCCAATCAATGTATCTAACGACAACGCGTTGAATCGCGCTTTCAATGACACCTTTGCGTCGTGGATCTCACTTCCTCTTGATGAGTTAACTCGTCAGCTGGAGAGGCTCCTGAGCAACGACATTCACACTTGTATCCAAGGTTTACCCCGATCTCTACACAATCTATGCAGTTCACGGTCGCATCGCAAGTCTTGCAACGCTCTCGCTAATTTCGCTCGTCGGCGTGCAATGTACCTTACACAGGCAGGTGTGGATATGTTGTGTACCATCTTTCTCGCTAGATTACAAAGAGTTGGGTAGGCCACATTTGTCTATTTGGTATTGTTGAAGTTTCGTACTGTTACGACGTTTTAATCAGTATATCAAACACGATCAAAAGCTATTAGGACCAAGCTGAAGACAACATCGAACTCGCTAAAGACCAACCTGTTAAATTGCTTCAAAAAATTCCTTATCGCAGTGAATAAAAAAAAAAGACCAATGCAGCGCCAAAGAACGACAGACAAGAAGCGTGCACATGTGCAAATAGCCTTAATGTGAAAAGCAAGGTCATCAGTTCGCACGGCAAACCCCTGGTAACAAAGGTATCAGTTTATGTAAGCAATTGGCCGGACAGCGGAGTCGGGGACTGGCGCTCGCCGCCACTACGATGACATAATTATGGACTTTGTTAGACAGATTTGGTTGCGCTCAGTGAATCACTAGGGGTTTGCCGTGCGAACTGATGACCTTGCTCCGATTGCAATTTCTCAAGGATATTTGTACATGTGTACGCTTATTGTTCCTCGCTCTTTCGCGCTGCTTCAACCAACCCAAAAAGACATATGCAATACATTCAATCAATAAGGCTTTCTTTGAAGCAATTTATTAGGTTGGTCTTCAGCTTGTTCGATGTTGTCTTCAGTTTGGTCGTAACAGCTTTTGATCGTGTTTGACACACTGATTAAAACGTTGTATCAGTACGAATCTTCAACAAAACCAAACACACAAACATGGTCAAACAGACAAATGTGGCTTTGGAATCGCGGACTACGGTAATACATTCAATACTGCGTCTTCAAGTTGTACTCAGTCTTTGGCCAAGCAGATATGTATTGAACCCTATCGGTGTTGACAACGTGTTGATGGTACATGTTCAGTGGTATTCAGTAGGGTGTAAAGGTGTCTCTGTAATTTTGTACTTGATTGGTATGGCACGCATGATTGGTCAGGAACGCGTGAGGTTGGTGCAAAAACGCGTGATTGCACAGCATGATGTTGATGTCAGGTGACTGACAGATTAGCCCAACAACATCATGATCTTGCTCCGCAAGGTAATGGAAAGTTTGTGGTTGCTATGCACAGTTTGCACTTTGTGACAATATGGAAATTGCACTCTGTGACGTGGTTTGATGCAAAGATGTGATGCAATGCGAACATTGCAAAGACAGTGTTGAAGAGACGATGCCTGGGCATGGTACTAATGAACCAACTCGCATCTCAACATACCCTGTCCGCTATCCCGAACTGATATTACCCAGATAGATCGAAACATGAAGGCCACCGATACCATTGCTCCTACCTGCATCCACCCACCCTGAAACCCCACCGTAATATACTGGACCACTCCCTATCATCATGTAACACCACCTCACATTTGCCTACACAGAGTCGTATAAGCTCCCTATTGGTATCAGTCAGCCAGAAAAAAGGGGGCCCTCCTGTTAACCGTGGGCACTCATTAACAGGAAGGGCAGACTGATGGGGGTACACCTCATACCAGGGCATTCACAAGCCCAGAGAGGTGTTAGGGACACAGGTGTCTCATAGACTAGATTGTACTGTCCCCCTTAGAGCGTAACTCTCCAAAGAACATTAAAATTTAAGATTTAAAAAACATACCATGTCCTCTCCTGTTGCAGCACATTAGTAAATTTACCGAGATGGCTTTGTGCAGCATGCCACACTCAAGATTTTGTATTTGAAAACCTTACATCATGGCTGGAGATTCTGCTCCCACCAGTGCCAGAGGGGACCAGCGCTTTGGACATAGAAGAAGGCAAGGCATTCAAATGCCCAGGTAGAGGCCTCAGAGAGGCGCCCCCCCAGGCTTGGTCCCACCGGCCCCAGAGGGGCGCAGCTCTTTGGACATAGAAGAAGGCAAGGCATCCAAATGCCCAGGTAGAGGCCTCAGAGAGGCGCCCCCCCAGGCTTGGTCCCACCGGCCCCAGAGGGGCGCAGCTCTTTGGACATAGAAACAATCAAGGCATTCAAATGCCCAGGTAGAGGCCTCAGAGAGGCGCCCCCCCAGGCTTGGTCCCACTGGCCCCAGAGGGGCGCAGCTCTTTGGACATAGAAACAATCAAGGCATTCAAATGCCCAGGTAGAGGCCTCAGAGAGGCGCCCCCCCAGGCTTGGTCCCACTGGCCCCAGAGGGGCGCAGCTCTTTGGACATAGAAGGCAAGGCATTCAAATGCCCAGGTAGAGGCCTCAGAGAGGCGCCCCCCCAGGCTTGGTCCCACCGGCCCCAGAGGGGCGCAGCTCTTTGGACATAGAAACAATCAAGGCATTCAAATGCCCAGGTAGAGGCCTCAGAGAGGCGCCCCCCCAGGCTTGGTCCCACCGGCCCCAGAGGGGCGCAGCTCTTTGGACATAGAAACAATCAAGGCATTCAAATGCCCAGGTAGAGGCCTCAGAGAGGCGCCCCCCCAGGCTTGGTCCCACTGGCCCCAGAGGGGCGCAGCTCTTTGGACATAGAAACAATCAAGGCATTCAAATGCCCAGGTAGAGGCCTCAGAGAGGCGCCCCCCCAGGCTTGGTCCCACCGGCCCCAGAGGGGCGCAGCTCTTTGGACATAGAAGGCAAGGCATTCAAATGCCCAGGTAGAGGCCTCAGAGAGGCGCCCCCCCAGGCTTGGTCCCACCGGCCCCAGAGGGGCGCAGCTCTTTGGACATAGAAACAATCAAGGCATTCAAATGCCCAGGTAGAGGCCTCAGAGAGGCGCCCCCCCAGGCTTGGTCCCACTGGCCCCAGAGGGGCGCAGCTCTTTGGACATAGAAATAATCAAGGCATTCAAACGCCCAGGGAAGGACTCATAGAGGCGGCCTGCTCCCACCGGTACGACTTAGGTAATGGTTACAAGTGGTGCATAATATTAAGTCGATTTAAGGGTATTGAAGTCGAGATGTGGACAGTTTGAAACTTATTATAGCGTCGTTCAAACTCAGATTCAATTCTGTTCACTTTTGAAACTCCGGTAACCGCCGCAATGAAACCGGCCTTAACCCTCCACAAGGAGTTATTATATGCAGTTTGGAGTCCATAATTCACCGGGCATCCCAATAGCTCCATCAGATAATCGCAAATTTGTGTGTTGAATATTGAATGGATTATATTCTTTCCACTGCAGAATCCATTAGGGTAGTCATCCTAATACAAAGCGTCCATGGACGGCACTATCCCTCACATAAGATCATTATCGCTCGTAGCACAGTGCTAGAAACAACCTCGCCACAAATGCCTTCCAGATAGGTCACATATGATGAAAAGCCTGTCCCAGTCCCGGATGCTCACACAAGTCTTGCTGCAGAGGTCAGCCAGGAGACCCGTGGCACATGCTGAGAGTCTGTTCATGGCAACAACACTATGCCGTACTCATCTGGACTCCAAGGGGAAGAAGCATCGGCGTCCACAATGACTTGCTGACCCTCAAGTAGTGGCGGCACCTTGAGCGGATTGGTATCAATCAGTTGGGTGCAGAATTATATCCGTACTGAGGTCTGACTCACAAGGGCGACGCTGATCATCAAGTTGAATACACGGTCGTGAGTTTGCTAAGGTAGTACCGACCAAATCACAAAGTTGTCGACAATCAGGCCAGACAAAGGCATGGGATCTGAAGTGATCATTGAAGCAGGGCACAAAGTCAGGGGGGTTGGGTCATCATCGCCAACAACTGCATATAGGCAGGGAAATAAACATATCAAGTATCGGAGGCCCCTGGCAGGTAAAAGTATATAAAAGAAAGAAGTGTGGTAAATGTCTGTGAGATTTGCTGTCATAAAACATGCAATATTTGGCGTATATCTCACACTCAAGATCAACCAAGCACTTTCTGTACCTCGCGTGGAGCTGTAGAATGCCGGATCGCGAATGGGTTATTACACATGTGACGTGATAATATGGGTGTGCAAGCCCTTAGGCTCTAGAACTCTGTCGATACCAGCATTATTAATCAGAATAGTAGAGGCATGTATGGTCAAAGACTGTTGGACGAGGGAGGGTGGCTTGACCTTGGCTGGTAGTTTTGCGATTGGACGATTATAGATGTGTCTGTAAGAAGTTGCCTCCAGATGGTAAGCAGCTAATCGAGCACGCTAAGTTTGGTAAATGAGTTCAACGCCAGATAAAATTGGTATACCATCTTACATGGGAAGCTGGGCCGAGGCTCCGACCGTGGATGGAAGCTGGGCTGAGGCTGCTGGCTGGGCTGAGGCTGCCAGCTGGGCGCGGGCCCACGAAACAACGCGACCCACGTCCACAAAGTCTACTTCCCGCCGAACTTGCCGAATGTCGTGCAAAACAGCCAAACCAACCCTGTGCCGATGGTCAGAAAAATCCTAACTTGACAATAACACCCGGTGGGACTTGGGATCACCTGGATCGAACTTTCCAGTGATCCCATATGGTTCCGCGAGCATAGGACCTCAACTCCTCATCCTGGGAATCCTTGTCTTCCTCGGAAACATCGCGAAACTCCCGGGCAATTCCTTCCATTAAGGACACCGCAGCATCCTGGGTCCCCCTCAAATAGATGAAAGGACAATTCCCTGGAACCGAACTGTTTGACCGGCAGATCGGACATCTGTCAAAGCCTTGGCGCAAGGATGTTTGCAGCAAGCAATACACACAGACCGCATGCCCCTCTGGGCAGTATGTCACCGGCGCTACACTAATCAAGTATTAGTCAGCCGAATTGATGACACCAGGACCTGATGCTGACAGGACGTCCCAACATCTGGCCATAACATGAATAAGGCAATCCCGGAAGATCTGTGAAATTCCTCACATGGGGCATATGAAGTTTGCCTGAATCGATCGAAGAAAGCTTTCAGCAAGCGCGTTATGTTTAGGCATGGCCTGTTTCATCGCCGGTGTAGGCAGGGTAGGTTCAGTCTGTACTTCTTGTTGAACCTGAAATTCTGGCTGAGAGTCCAGTACAGGCAACTGAAACTCATACAGGACCGGGGCTCCTACAATCCAGGTGTGTCAAGCAGTATTGTTAGATGTTCTCACACAAACCTACCATGATACGTGACGGGTGTGGAAACCATAGATGGCGATATGATCCAGATGATATCGGGGCCGTATTGGACACAAAGTCAAAATGAACAAATAAATCCAAGTTTAACTTACATATCCAACACCCAAGAGAGGGTTCGTAGAAAAATAAATGTCAAGCCGCCATGCGTGGAAAATTCTTTCCGGTAGCCGATGGTCATATGACCCTTTCCCAGTAGATTTGACACTGTTTCTGGGATCAGAACGCACCGGGAAAGTAGCCTTAAGACTTTGGATGCCAGTCTTAGTCTGTCCATTTGTCCTCTGTGCTGGCCAGCATTTGTCTCAAATCTCGTGTCTTGAACTGTAAACTACAACCACTCCATTATGACATCCACGATTGGTATGCCTTGAATTGTACCTTGCAGTCCTCGCCTATTATGATCCTTTGTATTACCCTCATTATCATCCCCAAATCTTTTCTACACCTGAAAATTTTTCAAGCTTGCCTTTCATCCCATGGTGTTGTGTGTGGCTCTTGCCATTCTCTTTACAATTGGACCACGGTCGTCTATGTTATATGATGGTTCAACCTTGTGTGTCCGAGTCTACAACACTTCCATGACGTTTGCCCGCCCCCATTCACGAGTCTGCTTTGTATTCACATTGCGGTGTGTTTTGCCCTCATGCGTCTTCTCACGTCGCAGCAACTAGGGCTGATGTTAGAAAAGGTCATGGTCGACCTGCGCACAGATTCGTTCACACACTGACAGCCATGCATCACATTTTCAAGAGTGCGATGTCGGTGGAACATTCAAACACCATTTGCAAGTGGTGAAGAGAAAAAGACAACGGCAAACATAGTGTATAAACATATCTTATTGTAATTTGGGGTAGAAAACGTCTGAAGGTGAACAGAACGAAGCGCTTGTTAGACAAGAGTATCTGAAAACTTGAACGTACAAGTGGCACTCAAGGTGAATGTGGAGTTCGGCCAGACGGACGGCCGGGATACAGACGGATGTAATCCTCCTGCTCTGCAGTGAGTGGAAAGTGATGAAAAAACAAAGAATGTTGCGAGGAGAATGGAAGAAGCCAGCTGGGTTTGGGTATGTAACCGCCTGAATCCCAGCTGCAGCGGTTGCACCGGAACCTAAAGAAGTTGGAGCCTTGACGAGAGGATCGTTTGGCTTTAATGTCCCCAGGCCCAGGATTGCACAGGTTATTGCCACACCGGGGGGGAAGACCCCAGACACAACCAGAGGGGGTGGAAGCTATGTATCTCCGGCTAATCAGATCTCCTTGTAGATTCCAACAAACCAATACCACAGGGGTATGGTTCAACAGAGTCCAGTGAGCAATCTCCTGTTCCAGGGCCTGCTCGACAGGCATTTGATGGATGTAGACCTGTATGATCAATCGCAGCATGAAGGGCATGACCACAGAGGGTTGAACCGAATGGGCAGTAAATCCGATGACAAACAGCAGGCGCTTGCTGAATCCACCAATGTCATTAAAAAGACACCAGGGCCGAGGGGTATCATACCTGGAGACCAGTGTCTTGATTGTTTCAAAATGCGATTGCTTCGTGAATGCCGGACCACACGCCAGCAGTATCATTCCTTTGGTGCCCATCATGTCCAGGGAACGCTTCCACAATTCCGGACCCAAGTAATGGCGGACCACCTGAGATCCAAGTCAATAAAAGAAATCGGAAAGAGTCAGCCGAGGCCCACCTCCGAGGCATTTTGAGTCCAGGCATCTCCGTGTTTGTCAACACTGTGGACTAGCTCACCATTCTCATAATCACTGTGTGTATCTATCAGAACCAGCAAATCGGTCTCTGGTTGGGCCTTCACAAAGGCCAGGGCGTTGCGGACGCGGGCGCGGACATTGGGCAGGCAAGCAGCTCCAGTGACCAGTTCAATGTTGGTGCATTGCAACTGCCGCATACTTGACCTTAGTCCTGTGTCATTTTAGGTTCAATTGAAGCAACACATACCACGTTTTGGCAATGCGAGAATTCTTCCTCCAACTGACAGCGCAACAAACGTTCAGGGTATGTGTCAAGTTTTAAGGCAATCGTGTGAAACACGAGTGGGTGGCGGATGTGACTTCGGCCAGTAAGGTAGGCACCTTGTGCAACCACTGAGTACTACCGACATGTCAGAGTCACCGACAAATCCAGGATTCGTTTAGGAGACCGGCTCACAGGCAACGGAGTGGAGCACCTGCGGCTCCAGCATGGGGGACACCAAAATTCACCTGGGCCTATATTTCTGACACAAGGGTGCAAATTCGACTTCTGGAAGCACAGAGCGTGAGGACAACCTGGTCGGGCACATTTCTTCAACTGGCCAACATCGGAGCAACTGCTGCATTTGTTCGCGGCGCCATCATCTTGCACCAGTGAAGACGCCTCCAGGGCCAATGCCTCAGACCTGGGATCAGCTGACCATGCGCCGGTGGTCAGAATGTTGCCAACTGGTCAGGTCATGCCAGGTAAACTGGACACCCACCAGGTAACCCCTCTGTCCAACATTGGGTCAGCATACAGGGGAACAACCGGAATATGACTGATATCAAGACCTACCTCCAGTGTCAATGGTCTGACTTCGACCATGAACGATACGCCCATCTCCAGCAGCTACCACAACATCACTGTCGACATCTAATCATGGAAGTGTCAGCCACACGTGCGGTCCAGCGAAATCATTCTATACAGCCTACCCATCATGTCATCGGCGCCTGGAAGAAAAAAGTTGAGGATTGCCAGAATTTACTGCACACCGGACTGACCACATAATATTGGGCGTGACCTGCCTTTCAAAGCCCGGCTCTGGGCCACAGGTAGCTGTTCTAGGGCGCCCCCCCTGGCAACTCCTCTTCCTCTTCCTCTTCCTCCCCCTCCGCGCCCCCCGCCTCCTGCACCTCTCCCACCCCCTGCACCTCTCCCACCCCCTGCACCTCTCCCACCCCCTGCACCTCTCCCACCCCCTGCACCTCTCTCACCTCCTGCACCTCTCCCGCCCCCTCCGCCCCTTCCACCTCGTGCAACAGCAGATGTTGTGGTTGCAGCCCCGCTACTATGGTCCCTTCCTGCTCTTTCGCCATCGCCTTCATCCTCGTCCTCGTCCTCGTCCTCGTCATCACCATTACTTTGTTCTCCATCATCAGGCTCATCTTCATCCTCGCCATTGTCATCACCGTCCTCCTCCGAGTCTTGAGCCCGATTGGCACTGGGAGCCCTGAATCGTGCGCCCATGTTGACCACATGACCATCGCCAGCATTGGTGCCAGGTGCACCCTGCCACTGCATGAGATCTGACATGATTCCGAGCTTCTGTGTAACGGCAGGTTAGTGCTCACAACTTAACTGACTCTGGTATATTTTGCCATCTAAGTAGCCGTTTTACGGTCACGTGCGTGACGCGTCCACGCGTAACGAATCCGTCCAAAGGTCAGTCCACAGTTCCCTCCGAGAATCTCAGGAGCGTCCCGGGACCTACGGGTGTTATCACCAAATATGGAAAAGTCTCCTGAATTCTAAATTTTGAGTGGCAACACCACGGGTATATACCAGTACAAAACTAGATAAGTTGATGCGTAATGGAAAAAAATGCAGAGTTCAAATTTCTCCAAATCGCCAAGTTGACTTTGTAGAGAATATTTGCAGATGAGGACCATGTTCCAATACCTTCTGGTGACTAATTTCAGCAATAATATAGGGCGCAAAGAAGCACTCCGAGGAACCAGCCCGACATCGCGATCCAGAAGTGTTGTTATTCGCCTTACCAATCTGTGACAGACACTGGTCACGGTCACACAACACTTGGCGGTGCATGGTAGACCGTTTTCTTACCATAAACCGATCGACTCAAATTTCAGGCAGAGTCTCCAAGATCTCCAGGTTCCAAGTGTCAGTTGGCAATGCCCACCAAGATGGACTCTCCCTTGGGCGATAACACTGCCAGGTTGCATGGTCCCCACAGGTTGGCGATTATGTGAATCTTAAGTGGGGTAGCCCGGAGTATCTGATGTTCCTTGTGTGAGGTAGTCTCTCAACCCGCAGGCCTATTGTTACCAGAGCTAGACGCGCTATCATAGACACTCCCTTGGGCGATAACACTGCCAGGTTGCATGGTCCCCACAGGTTGGCGATTATGTGAATCTTAAGTGGGGTAGCTCGGAGTATCTGACGTTCCTTGTGTGAGGTAGTCTCTCTACCCGCAGGCCTATTGTTACCAAAGCTAGACGCGCTATCATAGACACTCCCTTGGGCAATAACACTGCCAGGTGACATGGTCTCCACAAGTTGGCGACTATGCGAATCTCAAGTGGGGTAGCCTGGAGTATCCAATGTTTTTGGTATGGGGCGGTCTGTCAACCTGCAGGCTCCTATTATCACCAAAGCCATACGCCTCCAATTTTTGCTTTAACACCTCCCTTCGGGGTTGACTGTCAGCGTCAGAATGTGTAAATATGTTATGTAGCAGCCGACACCATCTTGCCCGGCGCAAACATTTGCATCACTACTGGCATGGACACTGGTCCCGGCCGCAACCCGGTCTACAGAGGCTTGGGTAGAGTTACCTCCACTCCAACCCTACACCACTGCAGAGTATTTCTTTCCTATGTTGATTCATAATCGGATCTGAGTTGGATCTTCTGTCCACCTTACAGCGTCATATTTTGATGACTGTTCATGCTGGATGATTGGACTGGCCTCTGAGAGACTGACTCTCTGAGACTGCTCGTTTAGGACGTTCAAAGTTGGGTTCTCGAGGGTTTTCAACACCGTTAGCCTCGAGTACTATTCCTTGACTATTACTCACCTCGTCGTATATCTTGACCGTCGCTTCCCTTGTCTTCTTCCTTCACTTCACTTTTCTTATTCCTTCATGTCCCTCTCATCATCGAAAGTCGATGTGTTTTTTTTTTGCTTGTGGCTCTCCGCTCCCTAGTCTTTTCCCTTATACTCCTCCTGAAGTGTTGAATTGCTTACATAAGCACAGTGGGACCAAATTGTGGCGTCGACAGAGTGGTTGGTAGAATGAAATAGTTCTGCCAGTGGCAATTGCCAGGCGGCAATTGCGACTCCTCGATCTCAACTTTCAATCACCATGTCTGACATTTTCACGGTGTACTGCTGGGTACGAGGGTACCAACATCAACCAACATTTCGGTGTCAAAATTTCATGCTCTGAAACTGTCGATACCCTGAAAACGTTGTTGAAGGAATCTCAGGCTATCAATGTACCCACTTCAAGTCTTCGACTCTACCAGCCCACGCAGCCCGTGGCCGAACCCTATGCTGAGAATCTTCGCGGTGTTAGCCTATCTGAGCTTGGGGCACCATTGCCAGCATCGCGTAAGCTATCACGCTTGTTCACAGAAGCACCGCTCGAAGAGCACATCCATATCATTGTAGGTATGTAGCGGCGACAACCAAAGCTTGTCCTTGCAATTGATTCTCGTTCTCCAGATGCGCCGTACCTGGAGATTCAATGCTGGTTACGAGGAAGCACTGGCGAGGACCGCTTTGACATTTCAATCAGATCAGATGCATCAATGGGAGAACTTAAAAATAAGATGAAGGGGGAAGAATCACAACTCAACAGTGTGGACCAAAGTCACATGCGCTTATACAGGATATCGCAATCTGAGGATCAACTCCGGGAGAGTCTTGATACCCTCAATGCGGGTGACTTGCTTGAGGTGACCCGATTCATACGTCCATCTGATTATTTCCTGTGTGTACCGGTTCTCGAGAGTCTCCTGGTCGTTGTCCAAGTTTCCTCTGACAACAATAGTGAGTGATTGTATGGCCTCGTTGAATTATACTGATTTCCGGCTGGCAGGGTCGACGAATCCTCCTCGGCGGGTTAACCGCGTCGTCGAAGGAGAGGACCCGATTAAAGTGGCACGGGCCACCTTCCTCGCAAATTTCGACGACCATTCTAAAAAAAAGAAATCTCAGTCGAGATCAAAAAGATCACATTCGCCTTCTCATAGTTCGCATCCTTCATCGTTCCGTGAACGACAGCGGGACGAAAAGTTACAGATAGCCTGTGGTCGTCCTCGCGATCTTGAGGAAACTATTCCGGCCACACTGCTTCATCCAGTCTTCGGCCAATTCATCGATGACTGCCGGACTCATACAGTAACAGAAGAAGATAACAATCTTGTCGATGAACTGATGAATGTCATGTCAGCCCTGTATGAAACTGAAAACAAGCGAATGGATGCGGTTAGTGAGGTGCTCGCAAAGTACCGCCTCAGCTTTCGCCTCAACGCCAAGGTCCCAGGAACTGCATATGTGACGGATGCAGATATGTCCGTCGACGTCCATAACAGTCATCACCCTTATGTGATTGCCGAGTTCAAGAATGAAGCGGCGACCTCCAGTTCGGAACCATATATGCAGGCTGTCGCTTACTACCTGGAGTCAACCAGAACATCCGCGTGTAGGATGTCGGGGTCCGCTCTACCGTGTTTTCTCTTCATACTTTTCGGTCAGTGGCGAGATTTCCTCAGGCTTAGAATATGACATGTGAACTACTCTTTTCTCCAGGGCCATACATTGTCTTCGCTGGTGCTGTTTGGACTTTGCGCCCTGCTGTGCAAATCCTTTCGAGCCCTCTGGTATTCAATTATCACTCCACCGATACCGAAAATCAGATCGCCGCCGCACGTCACATGGCTGCATTCCGCAAAGCTGTTAAATTGCTCGAGAGATATTACGAAACGCTCCCTCCTGAATCTGAACTTACCAACACGCTATCTCACCCTATACTGTTCCCATATCCCACAAGCTTCACATCTCTCGACGACGACAGCAAGATATGTTTCAAATATACGGAACAGCTCGATGAAGATGAGGGAATGTCGAAAAGACTTATCTTCTTCGGGACCCTTACTGAAGGACCTGTGATCTGCATCAAATTTGTCCGACGTTATTCACAGGATGCTCATTTGCATTGTGCTTCGTCAGGCTTTGCCCCTAGATTACGAGGATTCGAAAAGCTCCCTGGAGGTTGGTACATGGTAGTCATGGATAAACTTGTCGGCTACGATGTATTGGCCGACTTGCCCAATACCGATCGCCTTCCCCGATCGGTGTTCGAGGCCATCAGGAAACAGCTGAAGACACTGCATGCTCAACGTCTGGTCCATGGCGATATACGCGATACTAACATCTTGGTGAAGAAGGATGATAGGACAAAGTTCATGATCATCGACTTCGACTGGGCGGGGGTAGAAGAGGTCGTGCGGTATCCGCCATACGTGAATTACACCAAGATAAAGAGACCAAATGATGCGAGAGACGGACTACTCGTTAAGGCGGCTCACGATGATGCGATGCTCGATGACATCATTGACATGAGGGCCCAGGAGTAGCCATACCACATGTCACTAAACAAGAAGCAAATGTACATTTTTGTAAATAGACTGCAGTGTATAAGGTTTTTGTAAGTGTGTTCGCTTCATATACAGTCTGTATCTATGATACATGAGGCGTGTGGCTTTGAGTCATCAAGGAATGCCGCACTGGCATATGCTGTCTTGGTACTTTTTGAATGTGGTCGGTGATTATGCAGAGCATACTATCAGGCACCTAACCTACAGGGAAAACCTGGCAGTGATGCTAATTTTTACGGCATATACAGTGTGTTGCATATCAAACTGCAGTGCGAATTTTTGAAAAATTCGGCCTCGCTGCCTTTGCCGGGACTCTTGTATCTAAATGTGGTCAAGCGCGCGGGAAGTACGACACTACTTTGCCTAATTTGGATGCAAAAGCCCCGGTAAAGGCAGCGAGGCCAAATTTTTCAAAAATTCGCACTGCAGTTTGATATGCAACGCACTGTAAGTAGCACGACCGCCGGGACTAGGAAATTCGGAGCTCGATCATAACCTTTGTCACATAGCTTATGTAATTATCGGTGTCTATGTATGCGTCCTTTTTGTTACACCTCAGGCGCTCTAAGGTGAGTATGCTTGTTGCTTGTGCTTGAATCAAAGTAACTGTAGCCTAGACCCGTTTATCTAGGTACATAATACCAGCGTTGTTTTATCATCCACTGAGACTCATGTCTCTCGCTTCATGTGCAAACAGAGTCCTTACACCACCAACTACCCAGAGATGGCTCCGGTGCTTGCGCAGTCGAATATCGCATCCCGCCATGCAGGTTCACGTGTGTTGGCTGGTTTGACATGGGTGTCACCCAATGCCTCACTGGACCGGTTGGACCTGAATGCGCTGGAACGCTGGACCGGTCCCATGGCTGAAAAACCAGTCGTGCCCTTTGACAGTCTGCAGTATCCTGACTGGTATGCCCGGGAGAAACATTGGCATCCATGGGTACCACACAACCAGGATGAATTGTGGTGGCGCCAACTCCCCTATGACAACATATTTCGACCCCTGGATGATGAAGTCAGAGCCAAACAAGAACTTTCGACCATGGTCAAAATTCTGGGTCTCATATATCAACATATCCAACCTAAGGGCCCAAGACCTGACAATGCATACCTCATTCACAATCTCAATCTCAGCCTCCCTCACCCACAGGAACATGCCCGTAGATTCATGCTTTCTGCCAGTGGTTATATCCGATGGTTGAAAGCTCATCGTCAAAATGATATGGATAAATGCTTGAAGGAACGCCTGACATCTCAGGATGTGGAGCGCATGCTGGCCTGGAGGCTGGATCAACCGGGAGGAGTGGGTGTTATTCTAGACCTGACGCGGGACCAAAGAGAAATGAACATCGGGCTGTACCTGCGGCACAACATTCCAGTCTATTATCCATGGACCTTATCTGCGGCCGGCGACAGTGCATTGTACTGTCTGTCCCCCTCCTACTTGTTATCCATGGATGGTGAAACATCCTCAATCCCATCCCCAGATGTCGATTTCTTTTTCCAGCCACTGTTGCCTAGTCGGATGGGCTTGGCTGTGACCGCCCCAAAACTACCTCCCTTGACCCATCAGGTGTTGGACTTCCAGGGTTGGATACCCAGATCTATCTCTGGCAAGGCGCGCCGACGTTGTTTCCACTTATTTTACTTTGAGGAACATCTATTAAATAGTGGTCTGACTCAGTCACACCTTCGCGTCTATCATAGATTTAGACTCAATGTCTCACCAAAGCCAGAAAATTTCGCCACAGATCCTATGGATGTTTGTATCCGGGAGAGATGGAAGTTTGATTATGCCCCCCCTGCTGGTCAATTTTATGACATGGCCACCCGCCAGCTGAAGATCACTGAACCCACCACCCTTATGCCAGTCCCATCGCCAGTGCACCCCTCATGGGGCTTGATGATCCCCCCATTATCCCACAAAGACACCGGGTGTCAGGGTCCAGCCCGGTCTGAAGCAGATGATCTGGCAGCCGCAGATTCTGAGCAATGTACAAAAGACATTGTCGTTCAGGTGGACTTCAGGAGTCATAATGGCCTGGATCCGCAGATACAGAATTTTGTTTTGAGGCTGCCGGACCAATTTTATGTACCACATGATGGTGGTTTGTGGTCGGCCTAGGGCCTGTATATCTCTTCCAGAATGTACACTTAGGTGTCCTGTGGGGGGCAGTTAATTTTCTGATGAAATGGTGCCTTGGCGCCATAGTTTTCAGGCCACTTAAGAAGTCTTTTGTTCAACAGCAGCCACTGATGGCATCAGGATGTCATTTTGTACAGAATATATATTTCATGCCGAAGGTGGTCTGTGTGAACATTCGGATCCATATAACGTATAAATGCGCGGTCGTCAGTGAGCAACAAATAAAGTATAAGTGCAGTCATGGACGGTGAGAGAGCAGTCAGCCGTGTTGAAGACGCGACATCGAAGGGTAACACCAAAGTGTCAGAAACTCCTGCCCTTGGCGTCGATCGACGATGGGTTCGAGTAACACGAGCACGACAAGAGTTGCGTGCGACGCAGGGTGATCCGGTAGTTGCGGGAACCATATTTGTCCCTGTCAGTCATTCTCGAGCCTGCCGGAGAGTGCATAGGAGCTCAGGTGGAAGACGGAGTCCCAGGGGAGTTGCGCGCATTGCTTCCGCAGGCCCAGGATCAAACGTCCCTTCCTTACATATGTTGGTTTTTGCTTCTGGTGTATGTCTGATATCAAGAGAACTTCCCTAATGTTATTCTCCAAGAGTGAGCCCCAGGCCTGGGCCTGTTCATTCATCACCTTTTTCTGATCTACGTTCTCCATAAAGTGAGGCAAGGTGCATAAATTGCCGAGGAAGACAGCTTGGAGACGGTTAGTTATGGAATAATTGTATGGAGGGGACTAAGGTGTCAGCAACCGCAGGATTCTGTGCAAGACACCGCCTGTGTGGTGAAGATGCCAGAGTTGTTGGAAGGATTATCTGGGACAGTCAACCAGAAGCAATTCTACTGTAGTAGGGTGTGCTAGGAACTTGAAAGGTAGGGTGCCTGTTGAGGTGTTGCTGTGTCAGGCACGTGACACTTTCAACGGCTTTGCCATGGGTGGAATAAAATATGGTCCTTAAATACATGTGCCTGGAAGTCAGAGCAGCGCAATGTGCTTCAGAGAGGTGCAGAAAGGTAAAGTAGAAATAAACTAGACAATGCATCCTATCCGTACTCATGTCGATGGTGTGGTCTGGGGACGTGGATCGCGTGGAGCAATCCAGCATTCAAAGGGATGCGCAAACTCTAGTGCATATCTCCGGATGGTGTGGTCGTCCACTGAGCCATACAACATCATACCCGGGCCTCGCGAGATCCCAGTTACGAAGTAATGGAGCTCCTGGCTTTCGGGATCTGTAATGACGGAGATATCTACCCGTGCTGAAACTCTCAAGGACGATGGTCGCAACCTGTTCTCGATGTTCGCACGGTCCAACATAGTTTCTTCTCCCTTGATGTAGACCGACAGCGTGGTCACCAAGAAACGCTGGATTTCTGTATCGGCCGTGTCAATTTCTGCCCGTGTTCCGCCCTCGCGAGTCATGAAATTGTATTGATCCGGATTTGTTTTCCTGAGCCTGG
The DNA here is from genome assembly GCF_016647625.1 of Suillus subalutaceus. Taxonomy (NCBI): domain Eukaryota; kingdom Fungi; phylum Basidiomycota; class Agaricomycetes; order Boletales; family Suillaceae; genus Suillus; species Suillus subalutaceus. The sequence continues at coordinate 114,699 of NW_024540407.1, forward strand.
ACAATGGGGTCAATGAGAAATACAAAGATGGGAGCACGAACTCCTACAGGCCCAGTTCCTTCAAACTCCAACCACCCTCTCGCAGGCTGGGGGCCAAGACATGGGAATCAGGGCAGGCCAACGTGGAAGATCCGGGGTGAATGAAGATACAGAACAGGGCCTGGTTGACCATGAGACAACGCCACTGGCCTACCTGGTCCCATTCTAGGACATACGGTTGCATCAACAATCGATATTCCCCATGTTTCTCCGTGGTACTGGGCATCTTTTTATTCCAGGGATATTTGATGAGATGTCTCGAGGCACTGGCTTCATGTTTCACGACAACAAGGTTATTAAGATGTGGACCGGGCTTTGTCCCTGGAGTGATCACCTGTGTCGTGGGGCGATGAGATTTGGTGATGTCCAGAGCGATGGAATCCAACATGTCAATGGTGTTGTAATCATGTGATGCAGTCCGGCACTCTAAGGTGCCCGGCCACACCGGAAGCACACCTTCCAACCTGCGCAATGCCCGGACGTATTTTTCAAATGTGCAACATAAGGTTAAATCTCCCTGATCCCTTGAAGAACCGGGAGGGCGGAACAACAATGGGGCCTCTCTGTCTTTCACCAAGGTCTGGGATCAGCCTGTCCAACTCCATCCTAAGTGATGGATTCACCTGTGATTTTTGGTCAAATCCAAACCTCCCCATACGGCAGCAAAGTTTTTCATGGCCTCCTGAAGCTTATCCAGGCGCATGTGAATTATTTCAGCGAATGTTTTGAAATTCATGTAGCATGCCTGCAGGCAGCTCTTGGGCGATATATCAATCGTGTGCCACATCAACAACTGCACGTCATAATAGGAGTCAGGGTCATAATGCATTTCATAAATACCATTGCGGCTTACTTACCACTTCATTGATATGCACCACCTTGTGCCCTTCAGGAACCTCCTTACCAAGCGACTGCTGGGGTGTAGCTGCGAAGATCAGACCTTCAAGGTCCACAATACCCAACAGGTAGTCGGCCTCCTGGTGAGGTAGAGAGGTCAAGACCCAATCGGTATAGGTCTGTTGTTGCACTTGCGACCGAGTCTTCTTCCGCCCTGGGTCCGGTACCACAAGAATCACTTTGGTCATTATGAAAGATCTGCGGTCATGCCAGTCTGAATTTCAGCCTGACACTCAACAAGAAACCAAACACTTACAATCGGCCAAGGTGCGAGATGGTATAATGGATGATATGAGAGATCTGCCAACCGTCCAAAGATCGAAGATGCCTGTCACAGGGTGACAGTCACAACAGTATCGCCAACCCACCGGCATACGGAATCTGGACAAGCCCAATGTCTATAGACTTTTTGTGTGAGGTACACCATACAGGTCATGTATGTCAGGACTTTCAAACGTCGTGTGGCACAACAGATTGTGTCACAGGCATACCAGGAGTGCCTTGGCTTAGTAAGCTTGCCATACTATCGTGGATTTGGCTGGTAGATTCCAGGAGCTTGTAGGTACCAGGGAGAGGTCTCACCAATAGGCAACTGTGACGCCCTATCCAGAGAAGCATCGACCATCGGAACTCTACATCATGATAGGCTAAGGCCGGCTAAACCAAAAAAAAAAAGAAGCTCTAATCAGTCTCACTTTGTCTCGCAAAAGCGCAGGCTGCGAGGATTAACCAGCAATAGGATTCTCCCAGAGGTGGGCTCCGAGAAAATCCCATGAATATCGGACTGGCTAAGACAAAAAAACAACAGACCGCTGTAGATAGACTTTGAATGGACACGGGATACCGTACCGTCTGATGAAAAAAATTAAATACTAGTATGACGATGGGCAGGTGAGAAGAGGCGAAGAACTCCTGCATGCCTGCGGCACCAGGCAAAATCTATGCTACGTAGGAAAAAATTGCCCAGCATGTGCGTCATGCCCTTAAGAGTGCCCGGAGCGCACGCCATCAAGGCAAGGAATGGACCCTGGGTAAGCCTACACATAGAAACTTGAAAGTAGTAGTGTCACCTTATGTATATATACATACATACACATATATATAAGGGCGGAGAGTTTGATCCCGCGGAACCAATTCATTCATGTCATCGCCATGTGCGCGCTCCACCTGAACCTCCACTTTGGCTTAGCGGAAACCAATTTGCGTCGCGGCCTGCATATGCGACAACGTTCAATGGCTCGCAAGGTCTCACTCTCCAACGCGCGCAGTGCTTGATCTTCATACTCATGCATTTGCACATGGTTAATGGTACACTGCGCTGTCAAGAGTCCGGAATCGACGCGACATTCGAGTGTTGTGGTCACCACGAATGAGGAAATGGATACTACGATGAATGTAGTTTACTCTTAGTTACTGCTGTAGGGAGATCTGAGAAAAATAAAAGACCACAACAGTCCGCAGGCGATCGGATCGCTTGTACGTAAATATATCAGGGAAAATTAAACTCGAGCCAATAAAGTCCTCCATTAAGAAGCCGCGTATCTCACCGGGTCTTTAGTAATACAAACAAGACGGGCCCAGATCTTATCTTGGTCTTGTGCCATGTCTTGTACAGCGGCCTGGACGAACCACTTGGTATCGAGGGCTGTGCTACAACCACATTTCACAGAACTAGAGGCCTCTAGGTGGGAGGATGAAACCATGTCTGTACTTCTATGCGAAGACCCAAGGGTGAGTGCCCATCATGCCTTAGTCTAATGTAATAATGCTCTCTTAGATGCTTGGACCAAAAGCCTGGTATCAAGACCATCATCAATTACATTGGACCAAGCTGCCGGATGAATTGTTATGCCGAGCTTATATTCAGTTCAGTTTAATGAAGATGTGTCATCAACAGGAGGCCATGAATGTTTTGCTACAAGGAGTAGCCAAGGGCCTGGTCTTGCAAGGCTTGTTGGTGAGTGGCCCAAAAGCCTTCCCACTTGTCTGCCGCCAAAATGATGTTGAACGCTCTCTAGTTGACCACGCGTGACCAGCTATTCGAAGATGACACGCCCCTGGAACCGATTGATGCCGAGGATATAATCTCCGGTGGGCCCTGTGGAGCTGAACAGTGTTGTCTTAGATGGAAATCTGCATTTGCCAACTTCTTCGCCCAAGGAACTCAGGTCAGTAGGGTTCAGATAATTCCTAGGGAAAACCAATCTGTGTCCGCTGTCAGGAGCTGGAGGCTCCGGCCATAACCGCACTGCGGGAGATGAGGAAATGGACACACGACTTGAGGGCCACAGACAGGTCAGAGATGGAATTGGTTATCTTGGTAAATGCCACGTTTTTCATGTCCGTTGGCCTGTCTTGGTCTTTGACACTCATCTCAGCGTTCTGGCCTGGGTCATGAAATCCTCCGGATCGCCAACCCGCAGGTGGGTTTGGAGAATAGGACCCCTTACCTGTCCCTGAGCTTCCAGCGATATCGTTGGAAAGAGAGTTTGCTTAGTTGTTTGCTTGGATGGGTCGATGGAGTCTTACCTCCCAGGATTGAAACCAGCAAGTCAACAGTAGCCAACGCTCGAGAATTTCTGCAACTCCTGTCCCGGTATCGTGTGTGTCCATTTCGGTCCAATTACTCCTCAGTATTTGCTTTTTCATCCGAGACATACTTCCTGTCTGAAGCTGTTAGATGGATGTTACCAACCCTGGTTGCTAAGGCGCCATCTATGACATGGGTGGGTCCACTCTTCATTTATACTGACAAGTACATCGATTTAGCATATTTAATAGATACCCAAGGCCTCGTTGAACCATCTATTCCGCTTGATCTGTTGTTTTCTTCCGCCGTCGATCTGGATGCCCTGCATTTGGATGAAGAACTGCTTTTGGTTCTGAAGCTGTCTATTAAGCTGAGGAGCCTACGTCGAGAATTGTCCAGAGGTTTTCATACGAAGTCTCACAAAAATGTGGATCCGGTTACCCAGGGTTGTCGTGTGTGCTATCATAAGCCTGAGGATTCCAAATGTGTCAGGTATTGGAATATCAAGCCCAGTTGTCACTCAGAGCTCCACGGAAAGGTTGTCACGCCCTACCCTGCCAATGATCCTGACCGACTTCCGCCCACAGGGAAGGTGAGGATCTTGATGTGGATATTCCTGCCTGTCTTTAAATTCTTTCATCCGCAGGGAGGGGCGGTCCATACTGACTATATTCCTCTAATGGAGCTGGGGTTGAGAAAGATTTCCCGCCGTGCAGATGTGCTGGCACATTGTGGCCAGGACGTGACCCTGCTGGTTCATTCGGACTCACCAAAAACTGTGTTGGCGGGAGTTTCCTTTGATGCGTTTTCTTATGAGGACCTTCAGAAGATCCATTGCGACCCCTCCTCTGCTGGAAAGGAAACCAAAGCTATCAAGCGGGGCAGCCAGTTCCGCCGATTTGAATGGGGTGAGATGCATCCAGTAGGCTCCAGGAAACCTACTGGGGAAAGCCTGGAGACACATATACAGGCTATGCTGGTATGGAGGTGACGGATACATCCCACATCAGGTTGCTTTTTGCTCATGCTGCCGTATGTTTGCAACTTCTTCTTCCTCTTCCCATCATTATCTCCAACTGACACATGAAATTCCAGGATGTAGAAATGATGGTGGCTGCAATCACACGAGTTCATCCACAGGCAGCCAGGGAGCTTAGGCAGTTGTCTTCTGAAGTCAATTCTTTGGGGGGCATAGGTGCGACCGCATATTATTGTTGGAACTTTGTGGCCTCAGCATGTTGACCGTGATGCCACCTGGACCATAGCCCTGCAGACCTGCAAAGAAGCACTAGCTGATGAGTTCAACTTTGTCATGATGGACCTTGGATGCTATGTAGAAACCGCTGAAAATGTGTGGTAAGTCCCGACAGTTGGAGTTGGATCACTACTCAAGAACCTCAGGTGGTTCCAGGGTTGCCACACACATGGCACTGTGGTTCCCCGGTTGTCATCCATGTTATCCAACAGAAATTTATCGCAAGGCATAGGAGTCACTTTACCCAAAACTTCGTTGCAGGCTGCCCAAACCCAAAATCTGGCACGTGCGGCATTTGAAACTTTGGCCCAAAAATGGCAGGTGGATGTTTAAGTCACATTTATATGACCACTGAGCTGTTCGTCATAAAAAGTATGTGAACATATGGATGTATTCATCAAATGAGATCTTTCTATACAAGAAAAATATTTTCCAGTCATCATATTCTTAACCCCGACACCCACCATAGATTTGGAGGGACATGCTACATGGCCCATTGCTTCAAAGTCCGCGTAGGAAGTGAACTCTAACCAGCCGGATTTCTGGCTCCGCTTTATCCCCTCACACTAAACCACTCAAACCCACCGAAACCGGCACCCCCAGCTCAAAAAAAAATTGTCATGGCACGTGCTGTATCTCCAGAGCGCAAGAAAGAGTATAACCGTAGATACGAGCGCAAACTGCCACCCGAGGCTAAACAGAAACGTCGAGATGCCCAAGCCGCCTGCAAAAGAAAATTGCGTCAGCACAGGAGCACCGCCCGGGAGCTAGCAGAACCAAACACTTCGGCCACAGCCGGAGTACTCTTACCTGCATTTTCATGGATACCTTCTTCAGCCCAAACAGATAGCCATTCGCATACCGACAGTTTCTTCCGGCATTATGTGGCGTCATTAAATGATCCAGGATCAAGAGGGCTGGATCTGGCCTCATGTATGCTGGGTACACAGGTTTCCCCGGAAACAAAGGTTGTGACATGGGATGATGGCCATATCACCATACTGCCCACTGTGATGCGTGATGGACAAAATGTATTGACCGAGGACCTGCACCTCACAAAAAAATTCGCCGCCGTTTCTGCCTCCAAACCAGGGTCCAGATTTGTGACCCATCTCAACGGGCCCTTACTGAAAATGAGTTATTATTAATCGAGATCCGGTCTAGCCTTGCAGCAGGAAAGTGCGTCATTGTGCATGAGGCGGTGAGGCCTGGCCCCCTAAACTTAACGATGGAGTATATGGAAAAGCGGTATGGCATTCATGCCACCATGCCTGTGGATATGCATGGTAAGGTTCTGGACATTCAATGTTCACATGCGATCATTTCTCACCCCGGTTGCTCAGATATGGAACTTCGCGCAAAAAATCCTGCTCAACCTCATGTTCCTGGCATAATGAGTGATTGATTTCGGGTATAACAATCC